>NC_053432.1:16895442-17112195 GCF_007990345.1 Gossypium hirsutum
ATGATATGCATTAAGATGAGGCACGCGTCTTACATTAAACCCTAAAAACATTTGTAGTCGTTGTAAATGATAATTCCCACAACCATGTGAATCAAGCCACCATAGGGGTGATTATGATAAACTTAAGAACATGGATTTCCATCCAATCAGTACATCAACCTAATTCCTTAGGCATTTACGCGTACTAATAATCGTGTAACATTTTGCCATCATTCTAAATTTAAGTAGATCTTCATGGGGAGTTACTGATCTAGAAATCTTGACTGTATAACCATCACTCAACACCTATCACATCATGCACCAAATAAGCCATCATGGGAAAATCTCATTGAGTAGCTTGCTTTAACTAGTTGTCGTCTTTTGAAGATATAATTTCTTGACCTATCGAATGATAATGCCTAACCATAAGGGCTAGTCCAATTATCAGTTGATCATAAGAGAATTCTTCTTACTTTTAGGAAATCTCCTTAGTAAATCCACATAGCAATCCTACCATGGGGTAGTGCACTTGCCATGCCCTACAAGAACAATTGATGAGGTCGTAGGTTTTTTTAGAGACTTCTCCACCAATATTTTCAAACAATGCAAGATTTTTATAACTTCCTATTTCACCATGTATGATCAATTATCTGACAAGTATATGTGACATTCTTTTTAAACTATATGACATGCTTATCTCATAATGCATACACATTATGCATTTTATAAATATCAACATTCAATTTTTCACAAGATTACGTCAAACAATTTTAATTCTCCACACAGTTTTTCATTTAGGGAAAAAATGAAGACAGTGAATTTGAACTGTGCATTAGGGTAAGAATCAAGAAATGGAGGTGAGTCGTATTTGCCACTTGCCTTTCTTGCCAGATCCAATCCTAGAATTCACCTTCTCATTACTATACTAATATCAAAGTAATCGAATAACCTTAAAGAAGTGAATGGAACCATTACAACCATGATTTTCTCATTACCTAACATTCTATCTCTTAATAGATACTGTGGACATCAACATATACTCACAATTATATAATAAATATTATTAAAATTATATACGAGAAGGTGTATAATTAAAATTATCAGCCAGTTTTCCATGGTTTTTGTTTGTTTTAGGTCATAGAATAGTGTTTTCGGAACCACAAATCCAAAGTAGAAATATTTATTTTTATTTTTCTTAAGGTTATTAGTATGATTGAATATTGTGTGAAAATTTGTTAAGAAATTTTTATCGATAGTGTCATTTAACTTTAGACTAAATTGCAATAGTGCAAAATGTGTGTTCTAGAAGCTAGAGTTGTTTATTGCATGAATTCTTAAATTGGAGGTCCTTAAATGGTAATATACCCTTAACTTTAATTTGGACAAAAATGGACATGGTTAGATGAATTTAAGTTTGGTTATAAGGGCATTTTGGTAAAATATTAAAATAAGGAAATAAACAAATAAAAAGATGTATTTTCTCCATTTAGTCCTTGTACCGAATTTGAAAAGTCTCCATAGCTAGGGTTTTAGACAAGCTTTCAGGCTCGATTATCAAGAAAAATGAAGTTTGACCTAGACCGGGGAAATAACAAGATTGTGGACTAAATCGAACAATTATCCATTTTGTACCGAGGTAAGTTCGTATGTTAAAAATAAGCTTTAATATGATTTTATTTATTTTTTTAATATTGCATGAATTGTGTGTTTAATCAATGTGGATGAGCTTAATCCTATGAACGAGTCTGGAGACGAATCGACAAGCGAGAAATCCCGTTTGAACCTTAGGAATAGGGTAGGATACAAGTGACATGTCACTAGGGTCTTATGTGTATTGTGATTATGCGATCCGGGTGCTGGTTTCGTACGTCCTACTAGTGGCTGAGTATACCGGCATACTTTGCGGATACTTGACAACTTGTGTGAGCGGCACCGCGTAGCTACATCTTGACTGACAGCTTGTGTGAGTAGGCTCGTCGATAGCTCGAGAGCAAGCGATTATGTGATATGAGACTTGGGTAGCTTTGGCTAAATATGTGGCACTTAGTGTGCAAATTTTCCTGAGTATCTGACACTATTTTTTCGATTGGTTCACGGGTATGTCAAAGATGAAAGTATGTGTACATTCATTCCGAGATGGCTCAGGTATGTACGTAAAGCTTATGCTTATTAAATGTCAGAAATGATGAATATGAGGTAAGTTTTGTGATGGAATAGATTGTGATTATGAAACTATGGTAGGTTTACATTTATTATGTTATGTTATTTGAATGCTTTGTGCATGGTAAGGTTGCTTATTTCTTGCACATGAGCTTACTCCATTTATTTTCCATGTTTGTATAGTATCACCAAGCTAACTCAGAATCAGAGATCGTCGGAGATTCAAATCACACTATCAAATTCTTATTTTGGTTATTTGATGATCTTGCATTTGAATGTATGGCGTGTATAGGGAGTTGGTCATTTGGTTATATGTGTTATTGGTAATGTGGCCAAATGTATTGGCTTATAATGGTTATGATTTCATTTTGTATATGGCCATGTAAGTTGGCTAAGGTTGTTATAAGTATATTTATATGTTGATACCATTCATGAATATGGAAACTTGCATGATTTGTGTTGATAAATTATGATGTTAAAGTATGTTAGATGTTTGCATGTTGATATGATGTTAATACCTTGGTTGTGGATTTTTTTGGTTGTCTAATTATGCTATGAATTGTGTCATTGAGTTGGTGTAAGTGTAGGTGTAAATGAGGGTGACAAATGGCTTGGTAAATAGCCTTTATTTTGTCTACATGGGTAGACACACGGGGTGTGTCTAGGCCGTGTGTGACACATGGTCTGCCCCACCGGCATGTGTTCCAGCCGTGTGACCCCTGCACCTTAATTTTTGAGAAACAAAATGTCTAGAATTGAGCACACGGGTAGAGACACGGGCGTGTGTCTCGGCCGTGTAGCACACACGGCCTTGAACACAGGCATGTGCCCCTGCCATGTGAAGTCTACACCTATTTTATGGAAAATTAAGAAAATTAAATCGACAGCACAGCCTAGCACACGGGCGTGTTGCATGGTCGTGTGGCACAAGTCAAAGAGCACCCTAATTTGATCACGGCCTAAAGCACGGGCGTGTGACCCCTGTAACATGAAATTTTTTTTAAGTTTTGTAAAAATTCCCTGAGTTTTTGATTTATTCCCGAACCACTTCTAAAGCATGTTTTGGGCCTCATAGGCTTGTATTAAGGACTTCATGATTGAATATGAATGGTTTTAATTTAGACGCAAATTTATGACTCAGAATTGTGTGAATGCTTGTGTTATAAGTCCGGTAATGCCTCGAGCCCTATTCTAGTATTGAATACGGGTAAAGGGTGTTATAGTTCTATTTCTAGAAAATAAATGAAAAACAAGATTATACAATTTTTTACCACAAGGCATTCCTTGGGTTTTTAACTGCCTTCGCTCTATCTTCTCTTCGCCATGGACTCCTTTTTTAAAAAATTACATTTATGTCCTATGTTTCTTTCTAGCTCACAATAATTATACATATAAAAAATAATCCTATGTGGAGATGATAGTGCACGATCTATTTCCTAATAACCACAACCTTAACAAACAAAATTATATAAAATATATATTATTGCATTCATTCACATACATTCCCCTAAACATATGAATAATTACAAGAGTGCCACATCTTATCAAATATTAATCAAACACGATGAAGAGTGAGTTTCAGTCTAAGTTTACACCATAAACATAGCACAACTTGGATCTGATACCAAATGTTGGAAAAAACACTTTGAAAACGATTTTCTTGCATAGTGAAAATTAAAATTTGAAAATCGACTTGATTTGTGATATTTATAGCAATAAACCTTAACCGAATTCGTACTTATGTTTTTAGCTTAGCGGATGTTTGTTGTTCTTAGTTTTCAACCGAATGATCTTCTCAGCTATTATTGTACCAAAAACTGCTTCGAGTGTGGGCTCGAACCAATTGAATTGAAACACAAACTAGAAAAAGTTTTCTCTCATTTTGGGGTGAAAAAAAAATTTCTCTCATCTTAATAGAAACCAGTAGAATTTATATTTTAGAAAAATATATGTAATAGTTGAGAATAAATTCTCTCTATTTTTAGTAGAATAACAATCTTTCAAAGTTGTGTTAATAGCTCTACCGGTGCCATCTATTTATAGGAATAAAAGGTAGAACCCTTGTTGAGTTGTACTAGTTTATTTCAAATAGAAAAATAACATCCTACTTAGAATAGGACTAGGGTGGACGACACACCCTACTATTCCTACTAGGGTTGCTACCCTTTTCATGTCCATGAAGGGTTTTTGGGTCTCTCTCACATTGGGTCCAAGTACGAGTACTTCCTAAGCCTTTTTGGCCCAATATTTTGTAATGTGATCCAACCCGCTTTAGTTTTTTTATTTCCCAAAATAAACTTTAATATTTATATATAAAAAGAATTTTCTCATACCTATTTTCCACCTAACAAAATTTTGACGATTTACCCCTGGTAAAATTTTGATGATTTTGCCTTAATAAAATGTCGAGAAAATATGTTCAATATTTCACAACTCAACATCACTATGACCGAATGGTTTATTTTATTTTTGGGCTTTGAAACAATCCAAAAACATAAACTCATTTTCCAATCATTTTTAAGTAATCCATATAGGATTGCAAAAGGATCATTTTCATTTTCATTTTCATTTTCATTTTTGGAAACCTACATTCATTTCCAAGTGATTCCATTCCTCTATTTTGTAGAAAACCATAATCACTCCTTAATGTTTCCCACTTCTCTTTTCCTATTCATTCCATTCATTTCTATTCAAACACACAATTCATTTCTGGTTTCAACGAGTTAGTGGAGAGACTGATTAGACATATGTAGTTGAGGCCCAAATGATTTATAAATAAGTGTTGGGTTTTCGCCTATTAATTATAAACTCATTTAGTTAAAAAGTCATTCCACTATAGTATTGTGATTGTGCTCTCCCAATGACATACCATTACAAAGCAACTACTCAGTGCTCGTTCAATGACCTTGCCATAAGTGTGTTACCCTCATAGGATATCCTTGATATCTTGGGATAATATTCATTCTCCCAATATGATCCTATTTATCTAATGGTAACTATTACATCTTCTTTAATGAAAAGTCAATCACTCTCAATAGTGATCAAGCTATCCACCATAAAGACAGATGCCCTATGGCCACGTTTACTTTTCATCAACCATGTAATGCCAAAGAGAGGATATCATTTACCCATGCTTTGGGCTATGAATTCCACTGTTGTTAATGACGCTATATACTACAGAATTCGTACACCCAACTCACCAACTTTCGGTTCCTTATCTATTTGAACTCAGGCTTTTACTTACATCAAAGAGTGCGAGTCATAGATACATAGTCTGCCATCCACTTAGGATTTATGTAACACCCCTAACTCGTATCCATCGTCGGAAAAAGGTTACAGAGCATTAATGAAAATTTGTAACACAAAAACATTTATTTCCAAACATTAGATAAAACATATCATAATTCATTCAAATACATGCATATCGTCCCTTATCCTAGGCCTTGAGGCCTTAGAAACACTTTAGAAACGATTTGGGACTAAATTAGAGACAACCAGAAAGTTTAGGAAAAAGTCAAAAAATTTGAACTGCAGGGGTCACATAGCCATGTGGCCAGGTCATGTGACTCACATGGATGAGACACATGCTCGTGTCTCAGGCCATGTGGACATTCGAGATAGGGGCACACGGTTGTGTTCAAGCCCATGCCCATGCCCGTGTAACTTTTTGACTTGGGTCATACAGCTAAGCTACACACTCGTGTGCTAGGCTATGTAACTCTCGAAATGCAACCTTTTAAAACCTACAGGGGACACATGGCTGTGTTTCTCACACGACTAAGTTACACGCCTGTGTCTTAGGTCGTGTGGACAAGAAATAGGCTAAATTCAAGACATTTCATTCACCCAATTCAAGCACATCCTTACAAGCCATTTCCACATATGACCAAGGTATCAAAACATGTTCAACCATGCATAAAATCACCAATTTCAAATGACCAAATTCCATTCAACCAATATGCCATGAAAGACACCTCAAACACGTACATTAAACATACCTAAACATGTGCATAATTAACCATTTAGTAGCTAACTTGTTTCCATACCAAAACATACCACAATTGACACATACCAACCTTACCATATTGATTCATGCCATAGCAAATTAACTTACCATTTGAACCACTTCTCACATGTATCAAAGCCATATAAAAGACAAAAAACTAGCCATTACCAAATGATTCCAACATCCAACATATATACTGTAACACCACTAGCCCCGTATCTGTCGTCGAAATAGAGTTTTAAAGTATTACAAAATAAAATACAATCTTAAACAAATACATAAGAATTATATAATTAACCGTAAACACAAGTCTCAAAAGTTAATCAAAATCTAAATCATAAATTAACACATCTCTTAAATGAGAACATTTCGCTTCATAGGTATACATAACAGATACGTCATTCAGATGTAACATTATAAACATGTATATGTATTGCACTACACACTCACCACTTACATTATCTATCTATTCCTATAATCATATATATAAGTAATATTCTCCCATATATATATTTTAAAATCACTTACATATATACAAGGCATGCAAAAACTTAAATAATATAGCAAGTCAAAATGTCATATGTGCATGTCATAGTTTAATGCATAAATGAGCTGCAAAGTTTATCTCATGCATATTCATCCTCTTTACTCACTAGCTTCATGACTTATAAAAATTCAATGTCTTTAGTAATGCACCATATGACTGAATACACATATATTCAAACAAGTCAACTATATATTATGATTACGCTCTTGATATAGACTTAGTATAAACAAAACATTTATGTATTACTTAGTTATCATGAATTCATGCAAGGTGCACATTTACCCAAGTGCCAAAACTATACTTAACATTTAAACATCAAATATATATATAACAATTAGTCAACTAGGTTAATCAGGAACCACATACATTATTTGTCACTTAATAATCAACTAAATAGGCTAGATCATAATTACACATCTTTTAAATAATGCCGCATTTAATATACACATTAATAAACATACTAAATACACACATTATGCCCAAACTATTTTATGGCCGAATCCTTATACCTAGAATCACATATGTATACAAGCTTCTATTATCACTTTACCAACAATCAAATTCGTTAATATGCTTTAACCAAAGACATGTAGATTGAGACTATACATAATTATAAAATTCACATACATACTGCGTATTAATATGAAACACATCCATACTAATCTAACAAACATATGACCGATTTTATCATGACACATTCAAGATCAATAACTAAAATTAGTATATAATCACATAGCACAGTTTGTATATATTCATGGCATAAAGCATCTCGACCAAATAGTTGTAACACCCCGAACCCGAGACCGTCACCGGAGTCGAATACGAGGTGCTGACAGACTTTTTAAAAAAATTTTCCAGACACTGCCCAGTCTGAGTACTAGTCGCTTCAAAAATCATATCTTGAGTTTCACAACTCGAAAATTAGTTTTGTGATTTTTCCCTGAAACTAGACTCATGTCCCCACCTATGTATTTTTTATAGAATTTTTGGTCAGGCCAATTAGTACAGTTTATTAGTCAAAGTCTCCCATGTTACAGGGGTCGACTACACTGACCTTTTCCCATTACGACTGGGATATCTCTCTGCACAGAGCTTCAATACTAATGCCGTTTGTTTCGGTGGAAACTAGACTCAGAGAGGAATCCATACATATATGGTATGACCCCTAATTATCTCTGGTCAATTTATAGTGAATTTCCAAAGGCGGAACAGTGAATCCAGAAACTGTTCTGGCCCTGTTCCACAAGAACCCGAATATCTCTTTCTGTACTGTTCCTATAATTGTTTCGTTACTTCCATATGAAAGTAGATTCATCAAGGTTCGATTACATAATTTATTCACTATTTAATTCCACTCCTACGAATTTATGTGATTTTTCAATTCTACACCACTGTTGCTGTCAAAATCTGTTTTCAAGATAAACTTTACCTATTTTGTGGTTACCATGGACCAACTAGGGTTTTGCCATACATAGGTCCACATGTGATCATATTTAGCCATTCCAATGGCTGATCATTAGCCCAACACTTCCATTTCAAACCATAGTCACATCGTGAAACCATATATATACATACATAAACACAAATGGTCTAATGCCATACTCCACTTTTACAAGCCATTTTCGCATGGCTTTACACACATACATCACAAAAGAACTTAAACAACAGGGGGTAGTCCTATACATGCCATATCCAGAGTTCAACTAAAAGAGTACCAAAAGAGCTTGATAGTGTAGATGACTTCGACTTCGCTGATCCCGAATCCGATAGCTAACGAACAAAATCTATAAAACAGAGAGCCAAAGCAACCGGGTAAGCATTTTAAGCTTAGTAAGTCTCAAGTAATGAAATCGGCTTTGACTACAGTATTACATTCACATAGCTAACTAAATCACTTTATTAACACACATTCTCATAATCATACTTACTTCACACTTCATCAACATAGATACACAAGGTATCAAGCTTTCTAAAAGCCGAAAATTCGTTAGCCGATCGCACGAATACTATTTAAAACGAACCGACTTTTCCAATGCACATGCAAACATACCTTATCATTCGGGTTGGTCAAGCATAATTATTAAATTAGTTACAGCACAAAACGCTCACATTCAAACCCAAGTTTCTTCGGTATTTAACCGAATACAGCCGCAAACACATTTGCCTTCGGGTCTTAACCCGGACATATCAACTCGCATAATTGCCTTCGGGTCTTAGCCCGGATATATCATCTCGCATAATTGCCTTCGGGTCATAGCCCGGATATATCAACTCGCATAATTGCCTTCGGGTCTTAGCCCGGATATATCAACTCGCATAATTGCCTTCGGGTCTTAGCCCGGATATATCAACTCGCATAATTGCCTTCGGGTCTTAGCCCGGATATATCAACTCGCATAATTGCCTTCGGGTCTTAGCCCGGATATATCAACTCGCATAATTGCCTTCGGGTCTTAGCCCGGATATATCAACTCGCATAATTGCCTTCGGGTCTTAGCCCGGATATATTCCAATGCTCATGCACACATATATCAATAATCATAACACATCCATATCATTTCTTCGTTACTAAGGCTCAAACACAAAACATTTATTAAACCTTTCAAATTTCGGCTCAGTAGCCGCACACAAAGAGCATAATTTCAATTGGCTTTATAACATAGTCTCTAAGCACATTCGACTATCCGTCATAGTATGACTATTCATTTCAATATAATTCAAGTAGGGTCATTACTCGAAGACTTACCTCAAATGTCGTCGAACGACTTCAACGGCTATTCAATTACTTTTTCCTTCCCTTTATCGGATCTAGTTCCCCTTTGCTCTTGAGCTTAAGTTCAACAAAATTTAAAATAGTCATTAATCGACTATTCAAGTATTACTTTCAGAATAATATTATATATATTGATCCGACTTTCACACACATAGATTATAGTAAGCTTTATATTAATCAATAAATAATTCATCGGCAAACTTTCATTAATGTTTACAACAAAATCACATATTCACTATGAGCTGTTTTCCTGAGCAGTAGTTACTAAATTACTTATAACTGGAGCTACCAAACTCCAAATCACTTGCCGTTAATTTTCCCTGAATATAGACTCGTATATCTTCCATCCATAAAATTTTCAGAATTTTAGGCTTGGCCAATCAATACCAGATTTTTCTTAAAGTTTCCCCTATTTCACTGTTTGACTATTCTGACCACTCTTCACTACGAATCCAATTTCTCACTTTACAGAATTCCAAATGTGTTGTATTTAATCTCATTTGAAACTAGACTCATTAAGGAGTCTAAGCATATAAATTTTATCTTATAATCATTTTTGTACAATTTATAATGATTTTCTAAAAACAGAACAGGGAATCCAGCAGTCATTTTGACTCAGCCCCACAATACTTCAAATATCTCTAGATCGGTAACTCTTTTGTTTCTATAGTTTCTTTTGTAAGAAAATAGACCCTTGAAGCTTTAATGACATAATTCACTCAGCTTCTAATTCAACTCCTACAAATTATGGCGATTTTCGAAAATCACCTTACTACTGCTGTCCCAAGTAGATTACTACCAATTCACCATATATCAACAATTTCATATAGGTTTCTTCTAAGCTAATAATAACCGAACCATTTAGTCAAGCTTAAGGCTGATTCTATTTTGTTCATGTTAAGGTCACACCTCCCTTAAAAGAAATTCCAGCCTTCTTAACTTTAATTAGCTACTACCTATTCTTTAAACATTAAATACAATGCACTTAACATTTAAACCTTTATACCGAATTTGCTCACACAATAGTCCTTGACCGGAAGTTCTTAGACTCTAGCTACCCTAATGTCATTCCTTGAAACACATCCGAATATCACGTTCAACACCTCCCATCAACAAGTTAAAATTTCTCAAATTCAATTACTAGTGCTTTTATAAAACATAAACAAAAATACATTAAACATTATCTCCCCAAGAATCAATAGCATAACCGAATACATATATTTTTCTTTCTCTCTAAACTAGATTCGGCAATCCCATAAGCCATATTAACCTTAACTTTCAAGCTAAAACAATTAACAATTTAACACATCCAACCTAACTATCCATCTAATGTCATCAAAACTTCTACTAAAAATTTTAAGCTCCTAGGCCGAAATTCAACCCTCATAAATAACCTAATTTCAATCCAAGATTCAAGTAGCTTTTAAACCAATCCTCCAAATTATGCATACATTTTCAAGAGTGGCATAAAACATACCTTTTTGTATCAAAACACCTTAGCCGAAATTCAACAAGAGTTTTTCTTCTTTCTTTCTTCTAGTTTCGGCAATGGAGAAGTAAGGATGAAACACTTTGGTTTCTCCTCCCACTTCTCATTATATTATTTCCTTTCATACTATAATTCCTTTAATATCAATTATTAAATCATTTGTTAATACAAAATTATTTTAATTTTTGAATTAGTGGAGCATATTCCTTCCTTGGCCGGCCACCATATTTATCATGGGTAAATTGACATGCAAAACCACTCCTTTCAATGCATGTACTATTAGACCATTG
The DNA here is from genome assembly GCF_007990345.1 of Gossypium hirsutum. Lineage (NCBI taxonomy): Eukaryota > Viridiplantae > Streptophyta > Magnoliopsida > Malvales > Malvaceae > Gossypium > Gossypium hirsutum. Next base: position 16,906,687 of record NC_053432.1, read on the forward strand.
TAAAATTAACCTCTCACTTTCCAACAAAGTTTCATATAAGTCTATATTAATAAATTCACATAAAGATGATCAAATTAATGCATGAGACTTTCACACATGCATTTACTCACATCATAAACACAGAATATAACTTTTAATTATTTATAAGACTCGGTTTAGCAGTCCCGAAACCACTTCCCGACTAGGGTCAGTTTTGGGCTGTCACAACTCTCCCCCACTTAAGAAATTTTCGTCCCCGAAAATCTTACCGGTGAATAGGTTTGGGTATCGTTCTTTCATCGAGCTCTCAGTTTCCCAAGTAGCTTCCTCGATCCCGTGTTTGAGCCATAACACCTTAACTAACGGAACCCTTCTGTTTCGCAACTCTTTCACTTCACGAGCTAGGATGCGAATCGGTTCTTCTTCATAACTCAAGTCAGATTGAATTTCAACTTCCGATGGGCTAATTATGTGCGATGGATCAGATCGATAGCGTCGAAGCATCGAAACATGAAAGACGTCATGAATCTTTTCAAGCTCCGGGGGCAAAATCAATCTATACGCAACCGGGCCAACTCGTTCGGAGATTTCGTACGGCCCAATGAGTCTTGGGCTCAACTTGCCCTTACGGCCGAACCTGAGTATCTTTTTCCAAGGTGAAACCTTAAGGAACACTTTGTCTCCCACCTGATACTCGATGTCTTTTCGTTTCAAATCTGCGTACGATTTCTGACGATCCGTGGCTATCTTCAGTCTTTCACGGATTACCTTTACTTTCTGTTCAGCATCTCTAATCAAATCAACTCCGAAAATTTTACTTTCACCGAGCTCGGTCCAAAACAATGGTGTACGGCATTTACGACCGTACAAAGCCTCGTAGGGTGCCATCTTAATACTTGACTGAAAACTATTGTTGTAAGCGAATTCAATCAAAGGTAAGTACCGTTTCCATGAACTACTGAACTCGAGGATGCAACATCTCAACATATCCTCAAGTATCTGAATTATCCGCTCGGATTGACCATCTGTTTGTGGATGAAAGCGGTGCTAAAATGCAGCTTGGTACCCAAAGCTTCTTGCAATTTCTTCCAAAATCGCGAGGTGAATCTCGGATCTCTATCCGACACAATAGAAATCGGTACCCCGTGTAATCTCACAATCTGAGAAACATACAATTCAGCTAGTTTATCCAATGAAAAATCCGTATGCACGGGGATAAAGTGAGCCGACTTAGTTAGTCTATCGACAACAACCCATATCGCATCCTTCTTACTTGCTGACAAAGGCAGTCCGGACACAAAGTCCATTGTGACTCGATCCCATTTCCACTCGGGTATCATGATCGGCTGGAGTAATCCTGAAGGCACTTGATGTTCCGCTTTCACTTGTTGACATATTAAACATCTCGAAACAAAGTCGGAGATGTCCCGTTTCATACCATGCCACCAAAATTGACGTTTCAAATCGTTGTACATTTTCGTACTCCCTGGGTGAATTGACATTCGGCTACAATGGGCTTCGTTCAGAATCATCGAAATGAGTTCCGAATTCCTTGGAACACACAAACGATTTCTGAACCTCAAACAATCATCGTCATCAATTTGAAACTCTGATCCCTCGTTCGGAAAACACTTAGCCCGTTTTGCAACCAATTCATCATCGACTTTCTGAGCTTCACGAATTTGGTGAGTCAATAATGGTTTAGCTTTTAATTCAGCTACTAACACACTGTCTGGTAGAATAGACAAATGCACGTTCATCGCTCGTAAAGCAAACAATGACTTCCGGCTTAAGGCGTCCGCAACCACGTTAGCCTTTCCCGGGTGGTAATCAATGACAAGCTCGTAATCTTTCAACAACTCAAGCCAACGTCTTTGTCGCAGATTCAAGTCTCGTTGAGTCATCAAATATTTGAGACTTTTGTGATCCGAAAATACATGGCACTTCTCACCAAACAGATAATGTCGCCATATTTTTAAAGCAAACACGATGGCAGCTAGTTCGAGATCAAGGGTCGGATAATTCCTCTCGTGTGGCTTCAATTGTCTCGACGCATAGGCCACGACTCGACCTTCTTGCATCAATACGCAACCCAACCCAAGTAGGGATGCGTCACTATAGATGACAAACTCTTTACCTGATTCGGGTTGCACCAAAATTGGAGCTTCAGTCAAATGAGTTTTCAGTTGGTCGAAACTTTTCTGACATTTCTCCGTCCACTCGAACTTAACATCCTTTTGAAGTAGCTTCGTCATTGGTGTGGCTATCATCGAGAAACCTTTCACAAATCGTCGGTAATAACCGGCGAGCCCCAAAAAGCTCCGAACTTCAGTAACATTTCTCGGAGGTTTCCAGTCAAGTATGGCTGAAATTTTGTTCGGGTCAACTCGAATACCCGACGCGGATACCACATGACCCAAGAAGCTAACCTCTCTTAACCAGAACTCACACTTACTGAACTTAGCATATAACTGCTTATCCCGTAAAATTTGCAACACTAGTCTCAGGTGCTCAGCATGTTCGGTCTCATCTCTTGAATAGACCAAGATGTCATCAATGAACACAACTACGAACCGATCCAAATATGGTCTGAAGATCCGATTCATCAAATCCATAAATACTGCCGGGGCATTAGTGAGCCCAAACGGCATCACTAAGAATTCGTAGTGACCGTACCTCGTTCTGAAAGCAGTTTTGGGTACGTCTGAATCTCGAATCCGCAACTGATAATAACCCGATCTCAAATCTATTTTTGAGAACACTGAGGTCCCCTTTAGTTGATCAAACAAATCATTGATACGCGGTAGTGGATATTTATTCTTTATCGTCACTTTATTCAGTTGACGATAGTCAATGCACAACCTCATGGTTCCGTCCTTCTTTTTCACGAACAATACTGGTGCACCCCAAGGTGAGAAACTTGGCCGAGCGAAACCTCTATCCGTCAATTCTTGCAGCTGAGCTTTCAACTCTTTTAACTCGGTTGGTGCCATACGATACGGAGCTATCGAGATTGGCGTAGTCCCAGGTACAAGCTCAATACCAAACTCTACCTCCCGAACAGGTGGTAAACCCGGTAATTCTTCAGGAAAAACATCCGGGTATTCACAAACCACCGGCACAGATTCGGGTTTCTTTTCTAATTCTTTGTCATCAAGCACATATGCAAGGTATGCTTCGCACCCTTTTCTCACATATTTCTGTGCCAACATTGCTGATATTACAGCTGGTATCCCCTCCAAGTCCGCGGACTCAATTCGGACTACTTCGTTATTTGCGCACCTCAAATCAATAGTCTTGCTCTTGCAATTCACAATCGCATCATGCACGGTCAACCAATCCAACCCAAGGATAACATCAAATTCATCAAACGGCAAAAGCATCAAGTCCGCTGGAAAACAGGAACCTCGAATTGCTAGGGGACATTTCTTACACACTTTGTCGACAAGTACATAACGACCCAAGGGATTTGACACCCGAATTACAAACTCAGTAGACTCAATAGGTAAAGTCTTACTGGATGCTAAGGTTTCACATATGTAAGAATGAGTAGAACCGGGGTCAATCAAAGCAATTACATTAGTATCAAAGAGAGTAAAAGTACCGGTAATAACATCAGGCGAAGAAGCATCCTCGCGGGCACGTATAGCATATGCTCTAGCAGGTGCACGAGCCTCGGATCTGGTCGTAGCATCTCTAGATCCTCTCTGACCACCACTAGCATTGCCCATATTTCTAGATGGTCTACCTCGAGCAGTGGTAGCACCCGGTTTCCCACTCTGATTTACATTCTGTTCGGACAGCCTCGGGCAATCTTTAATGAAGTGGTCCACTGATCCGTACTTGTAACAGGAGCGGTCATGGAATCTACAACTCCCCAAATGCCATTTACCGCAATGTCGACATTCCGTTCGGCCTCGACGTTCATTCCCAACACTGGCGACTGAAGTGCCTCGTGTACCCACAGGGGGTCGATCACGATCTCGTCTAAAAAGGCCCGAAGTGCTTTTAGACCGGCCCACATCATCTCGAAATTTCTTCGATGCCTGTTGAAGAGACTTTCCCGAGAATCTTTTACGAAACTCCCCGGTTCCCACATCAACTTTTTGTTTTTCCTTTCTAAGCTCTTCGGCTTTACAAGCTCGCTCAACAAGTACTACGAACTCTCGTATTTCAAGAATGCCAACGAACATTTTTATATCTTCATTCAGCCCATCTTCGAAGCGTTTACACATGACAGCCTCGGACGAAACACATTCCCGAGCGTATCTACTAAGTCTAACAAATTTTCGCTCGTAATCAGTAACTGACATAGAACCTTGCTTAAGCTCGAGAAATTCCTTCCATTTTTGATCAACAAATCTCTGACTGATATACTTTTTCCGAAACTCAGTTTGGAAAAACTCCCAAGTTACTTGCTCCCGGGGCACAACAGAAGTCAGAGTACTCCACCAATAGTAGGCAGAATCACGTAGCAAAGAGATAGCACACTTTAGGCATTCATCGGGTGTACAAGATAGCTCATCGAGTACCCGGATAGTGTTGTCCAACCAAAATTCAGCTTGCTCGGCATCGTCGCTATCCGTAGCTTTAAATTCAGTAGCCCCATGTTTTCGGATTCGGTCAACTGGGGGCTTATTTGACCTTATTTGGTCAGTTACCGGAGGTATTGTAGGTGCGGGGGTGGTGTTTGTAGGGAATGGAGGTTGTGGAACAGCCGTATTAGTTCGAATGTATTGGTTGAACCAATCATTCATCACGCTATAGAAAGCTTGTCTAGCTTCATCGTTCGGGTTACTCGCATTAGGTTGAGAGTCCACCGGCGCTGTCCCTTGTGCGGGAGCAGGCGCTACACTCTCAAGATCGTCAGCTACCGCTCGGTCGGGATCGGGATCCATTACTATAAATAAACACATTTGCAAATGTCAGAAATCACCACACTATCAATTAATCACATAAAATGGCATGTATAGCTAGACCCCAACACATTACGGTAGTCCTAGAATCGACTAAACCGTAGCTCTGATACCAATCAATTGTAACACCCCGAACCCGAGACCGTCACCGGAGTCGAATACGAGGTGCTGACAGACTTTTTTAAAAAAATTTTCCAGACACTGCCCAGTCTGAGTACTAGTCGCTTCAAAAATCATATCTTGAGTTTCACAACTCGAAAATTAGTTTTGTGATTTTTCCCTGAAACTAGACTCATGTTCCCACCAATGTATTTTTTTCTAGAATTTTTGGTCGGGCCAATTAGTACAGTTTATTAGTCAAAGTCTCCCATGTTACAGGGGTCGACTACACTGACCTTTTCCCATTACGACTGGGATATCTCTCTGCACAGAGCTTCAATACTAATGCCGTTTGTTTCTATGGAAACTAGACTCAGAGAGGAATCCATACATATATGGTATGACCCCTAATTATCTCTGGTCAATTTATAGTGAATTTCCAAAGGCGGAACAGTGAATCCAGAAACTGTTCTGGCCCTGTTCCACAAGAACCCTAATATCTCTTTCTGTACTGTTCCTATAATTGTTTCGTTACTTCCATATGAAAGTAGATTCATCAAGGTTCGATTACATAATTTATTCACTATTTAATTCCACTCCTACGAATTTATGTGATTTTTCAATTCTACACCACTGTTGCTGTCAAAATCTGTTTTCAAGATAAACTTTACCTATTTTGTGGTTACCATGGACCAACTAGGGTTTTGCCATACATAGGTCCACATGTGATCATATTTAGCCATTCCAATGGCTGATCATTAGCCCAACACTTCCATTTCAAACCATAGTCACATCGTGAAACCATATATATACATACATAAACACAAATGGTCTAATGCCATACTCCACTTTTACAAGCCATTTTCGCATGGCTTTACACACATACATCACAAAAGAACTTAAACAACAGGGGGTAGTCCTATACATGCCATATCCAGAGTTCAACTAAAAGAGTACCAAAAGAGCTTGATAGTGTAGATGACTTCGACTTCGCTGATCCCGAATCCGATAGCTAACGAACAAAATCTATAAAACAGAGAGCCAAAGCAACCGGGTAAGCATTTTAAGCTTAGTAAGTCTCAAGTAATGAAATCGGCTTTGACTACAGTATTACATTCACATAGCTAACTAAATCACTTTATTAACACACATTCTCATAATCATACTTACTTCACACTTCATCAACATAGATACACAAGGTATCAAGCTTTCTAAAAGCCGAAAATTCGTTAGCCGATCGCACGAATACTATTTAAAACGAACCGACTTTTCCAATGCACATGCAAACATACCTTATCATTCGGGTTGGTCAAGCATAATTATTAAATTAGTTACAGCACAAAACGCTCACATTCAAACCCAAGTTTCTTCGGTATTTAACCGAATACAGCCGCAAACACATTTGCCTTCGGGTCTTAACCCGGACATATCAACTCGCATAATTGCCTTCGGGTCTTAGCCCGGATATATCATCTCGCATAATTGCCTTCGGGTCATAGCCCGGATATATCAACTCGCATAATTGCCTTCGGGTCTTAGCCCGGATATATCAACTCGCATAATTGCCTTCGGGTCTTAGCCCGGATATATCAACTCGCATAATTGCCTTCGGGTCTTAGCCCGGATATATCAACTCGCATAATTGCCTTCGGGTCTTAGCCCGGATATATTCCAATGCTCATGCACACATATATCAATAATCATAACACATCCATATCATTTCTTCGTTACTAAGGCTCAAACACAAAACATTTATTAAACCTTTCAAATTTCGGCTCAGTAGCCGCACACAAAGAGCATAATTTCAATTGGCTTTATAACATAGTCTCTAAGCACATTCGACTATCCGTCATAGTATGACTATTCATTTCAATATAATTCAAGTAGGGTCATTACTCGAAGACTTACCTCAAATGTCGTCGAACGACTTCAACGGCTATTCAATTACTTTTTCCTTCCCTTTATCGGATCTAGTTCCCCTTTGCTCTTGAGCTTAAGTTCAACAAAATTTAAAATAGTCATTAATCGACTATTCAAGTATTACTTTCAGAATAATATTATATATATTGATCCGACTTTCACACACATAGATTATAGTAAGCTTTATATTAATCAATAAATAATTCATCGGCAAACTTTCATTAATGTTTACAACAAAATCACATATTCACTATGAGCTGTTTTCCTGAGCAGTAGTTACTAAATTACTTATAACTGGAGCTACCAAACTCCAAATCACTTGCCGTTAATTTTCCCTGAATATAGACTCGTATATCTTCCATCCATAAAATTTTCAGAATTTTAGGCTTGGCCAATCAATACCAGATTTTTCTTAAAGTTTCCCCTATTTCACTGTTTGACTATTCTGACCACTCTTCACTACGAATCCAATTTCTCACTTTACAGAATTCCAAATGTGTTGTATTTAATCTCATTTGAAACTAGACTCATTAAGGAGTCTAAGCATATAAATTTTATCTTATAATCATTTTTGTACAATTTATAATGATTTTCTAAAAACAGAACAGGGAATCCAGCAGTCATTTTGACTCAGCCCCACAATACTTCAAATATCTCTAGATCGGTAACTCTTTTGTTTCTATAGTTTCTTTTGTAAGAAAATAGACCCTTGAAGCTTTAATGACATAATTCACTCAGCTTCTAATTCAACTCCTACAAATTATGGCGATTTTCGAAAATCACCTTACTACTGCTGTCCCAAGTAGATTACTACCAATTCACCATATATCAACAATTTCATATAGGTTTCTTCTAAGCTAATAATAACCGAACCATTTAGTCAAGCTTAAGGCTGATTCTATTTTGTTCATGTTAAGGTCACACCTCCCTTAAAAGAAATTCCAGCCTTCTTAACTTTAATTAGCTACTACCTATTCTTTAAACATTAAATACAATGCACTTAACATTTAAACCTTTATACCGAATTTGCTCACACAATAGTCCTTGACCGGAAGTTCTTAGACTCTAGCTACCCTAATGTCATTCCTTGAAACACATCCGAATATCACGTTCAACACCTCCCATCAACAAGTTAAAATTTCTCAAATTCAATTACTAGTGCTTTTATAAAACATAAACAAAAATACATTAAACATTATCTCCCCAAGAATCAATAGCATAACCGAATACATATATTTTTCTTTCTCTCTAAACTAGATTCGGCAATCCCATAAGCCATATTAACCTTAACTTTCAAGCTAAAACAATTAACAATTTAACACATCCAACCTAACTATCCATCTAATGTCATCAAAACTTCTACTAAAAATTTTAAGCTCCTAGGCCGAAATTCAACCCTCATAAATAACCTAATTTCAATCCAAGATTCAAGTAGCTTTTAAACCAATCCTCCAAATTATGCATACATTTTCAAGAGTGGCATAAAACATACCTTTTTGTATCAAAACACCTTAGCCGAAATTCAACAAGAGTTTTTCTTCTTTCTTTCTTCTAGTTTCGGCAATGGAGAAGTAAGGATGAAACACTTTGGTTTCTCCTCCCACTTCTCATTATATTATTTCCTTTCATACTATAATTCCTTTAATATCAATTATTAAATCATTTGTTAATACAAAATTATTTTAATTTTTGAATTAGTGGAGCATATTCCTTCCTTGGCCGGCCACCATATTTATCATGGGTAAATTGACATGCAAAACCACTCCTTTCAATGCATGTACTATTAGACCATTGTAAAATTAACCTCTCACTTTCCAACAAAGTTTCATATAAGTCCATATTAATAAATTCACATAAAGATGATCAAATTAATGCATGAGACTTTCACACATGCATTTACTCACATCATAAACACAGAATATAACTTTTAATTATTTATAAGACTCGGTTTAGCAGTCCCGAAACCACTTCCCGACTAGGGTCAGTTTTGGGCTGTCACAATAGTCCTCAACCTCAACTAAACCAAAATCAAGTCAAGCAAAATAATTAAGCCATTTTTGCGTGGCTAATTTACAAACATTTCCAAAATAATTATTCCCAAAGCTAGCCTATACATGCCATAATTTAAATTTAGCTTAAAGGTACCAAAACAGAAGATAGTGTGACAAGCTTGGCTGACAGTCCCCGAGCTTGTAGCGTGACTCCAAAATCTATAAAACAGTGTAAACACAACACACAGAGTAAGCTATCACAGCTTAGTAAGTTTTAAGCAAACAAACAACCTAATGAAGTTAATCAATTTAACTAAACATAACCAAATTAGTTTGTCATTTCACATTTAGATCTAATCATTTGTAAATACATATGTTCATACTAAGCATGTATATAAACATATAAAAATTTCTTCTCTTTTATTTCTATCACTTGACCGAATATTTATATCACCAAAATTCATATAAATTGACCTTTAACCTTCATAGCCAAATATTCAATACATACTTAGTTCACATACATAAACACAAAACTCATATGGTTTATTATACTTTCCACATGCATAGATTATTCATATAACCGAATATGTACCTCATCAATTAAACACATATACATAAGAACTATCACAACATGCTTACTAGTCATTCACAAAATAAGTACACATATCATATACACATAATTTCTTAATTTGCACTTACAAGATTCATAATGAATAACCAAATTTTTTACTTACCTTTGCTTAAGTAGATGACAAGTCAAGTCTTACCTGACCTATAGCTTGTTTTACACATTGATTCTTATTATATCTTTGCCCGATGAACCATTCAGAATTGGACAGGACACTCGGATAATTACATAAATCGTACAATGCCAACGTCCCAGACGTGGTCTTACATGTAGCCACACATCGATGCCATTGTCTCAGAGAGGGTCTTACTCGAAACACATATCGAAATCACAAATTGATGCCATGGACTTACTCACGCACATATATCGGAATCCTATGTCATGACATATGTATCCTAGCTATTCCTAAGGTTCGTACGGGGCTTTTGAAAGTCGTATCTCGGTCGAATCGAACTCAGAAGTGTAGTAGCCACATTTATTCATATTGACGCAATATATTTAGTTTGTAGCATTTCATAATAGCAAGTAATTATAACATTAAACTATCAATAAACACGTCTATTTGCTTATAAACTTACCTTGGACGTTGTAAAACGGGACGGGGCTGCTAGTGGACAACTTTCGTTTTTCCCTGGTCTAAATTCGATGTCTTTGGTTCTTGATCTTGATTGAGCTTTTAAAGTGCCGAACCCTAGCCTTTGTTTTTTTCTTTTTCTTTGTCTTAGTTTCAGTGTTATGAACAAGATAATGATATTAATATAACTAATTTTATGTTTATTATATGATATTTTATAATATATTATTTCATTTACAATTTTAACCTTAGTTAAAACATTATGTTATCTCATTTTAATGTCCTTAGCCGTCCACTTATATAGCTAATGGTCCATATTCAACTTAAGGACCTCTATTTAATAAGCCATTAACAAATTGGCCCTTTATGCTTTTAACTATCAAATTTTTAATTTACGCGATTAAGCCTTTTTATTTAATCGGGCATCTAAACGACAAAATTAAATCACGAAAATTTTGTAGATATAAATTCACACAGAATAAACACTGAAAATAATTTTTAAATATTTTTCCGACTCAGATTTGTGGTCCCGAAACCACCGTTCTGGTTAGGGTCTAAATTGGGCTGTTACAACTCTACCCCTTAGGGATTTTCGTCCCCGAAAATCTTACCAGTGATTAGGTTCGGATGGTATTCTCTCATTGCATCTTCTGGTTCCCACGTTGCTTCCTCAACTCCGTACTTATGCCACAATATTTTAACTAACGGAATCTTCTTATTCCTCAACTCTTTAACCTCACGAGTCAAAATGCGAATCGGTTCTTCTTCGTAGGTCATATCAGGCTGAATTTCAATCTCAGACGGACTAATCACATCTGAAGGATCAGATCAAGATCTACGAAGCATCGAGACATGAAATACATTGTGGATCTTGTCTAACTCAGGTGGTAACGATAATCTGTATGCAACTGGCCCTATACGCTCTATTACTTCATACGTCCCAATAAACTTCGGACTCAATTTGCCTTTACGATCGAATCTGAGTATTTTCTTCTATGGTGAGACTTTCAAAAAGACTTTATCTCTGATTTGAAACTTGATATCTTTACGTTTCAAGTCTGCATAAGATTTCTGTCGATCTGACACTGCCTTCAAACTTTCACGGATCACTTTCACTTTTTGTTCAGTTCTCTTGATCAGGTCAACCCCGTGTATCTTATTTTCATTGATCTCAGTCCAGTACAATGGTGTACGACATTTATGAACATACAAAGCTTCATAAGGTGCCATTTTGATACTTGATTGATAGCTGTTATTATATGCAAATTCAATTAGAGGTAGATATCGTTCCCACGTACCTTCAAACTCGAGAATGCAACATCTCAACATATCCTCAAGTATCTGAATAATTCACTCAGACTGGCCATCTATTTGCGAATGGAAAGTAGTACTGAAATGTAACTTTGTACCTAGTGCATCTTGTAGTTTCTTCCAAAACTGATATGAACCTCAGATCTCTATCCGAAACAATAGATATAGGCACACCAATGTAATCTCACAATCTGAGAAACATACAATTCAACCAACTTATCGAGTGAGTAGTCTGTACGTATCGGAACAAAATGAGCCGATTTAGTCAATATATCGACAACAACCCAGATTGCATCTTTCTTGCTTGTTGTCAACGGTAAACTAGAAACAAAATCCATAGTAACTCTGTCCCACTTCCACTCAGGTATCATGATAGGCTGAAGTAGTCCTGAAGGCCCCTGATGTTTAGCTTTTACTTGTTGACAGGCTAAACATCTTACAACAAAGTCAGAGATGTCTTGTTTCATACCATCCCACCAGTAAAGCTGTTTCAGATCATTATACATCTTTGTACTACCTGAGTGAACAAATAACCGACTACTATGTGCTTCATTCAAAATCATCTAAATCAAATATGAATTCCTCAGAATGCATATCCAATCTCTGAATCTCAAACAATCATCAGCATCAACTTCGAACTCTGAATCAGCATCCGTTTCACACTAAACTCGTTTTGCAATCAATTCATTATCAACCTTCTGGACATCACATATTTGTTGAATGAATAATGGTCTAGCTTTCAATTCAGCTAGTATCGAACCATCATCAGACATGGCCATATGCGTATTCATTGCACGTAAAGAAAATAGTGACTTTCAGCTAAAAGCATTAGCAACAACGTTAGCCTTTCCCGGGTGATAGTCAATCACAAGCTCGTAGTCTTTTAGCAATACTAACCATTGACGTTGTCTCAAATTTAGATATTTCTGAGTCATCAAGTATTTCAAGCTTTTTTTATCAGAATAAACATGACATTTCTCACCAAATAGATAGTGACGCCAAATTTTCAACGCAAACACAATGGCTGCCAGTTCCAGGTTGTGTGTCAGATAATTCTTTTCATGTGGCTTCAAATGTCTCGAGGCATAAGCTATCACTCTGCCCTCCTACATCAGAATGCAGCCCAAACCATTTAATGATGCATCACTATAAATAACAAATTCTTTACCTGATTCTGGCTTAACTAGCACTAGAGCTTCAATCAAAAGGGCTTTCAACTGATCAAAGCTTTTATGGCACTTTTCTGACCACTCGAACTTAACATCTTTCTGCAATAGCTTTGTCATCGGGGCTGCAATCATAGAGAAACCTTTCACGAACCGACTATAATAACCAGTAAGTCCCAAAAAGCTTCAGACTTCAGAAACATTCTTCGGAGGTTTCCAATCCAGTATAGCTGAAATTTTGCTCGGATCAACCTGAATACCTAATGCTGATACCACATGGCCTAGAAAACTTACTTCACTTAACCAGAACTCACATTTACTAAATTTCGCATACAATTGCTTATCTCGCAGGGTTTGCAACACAAGTCTTAAATGTCCGGCATGTTCAGCTTCATCACGAGAGTAGATCAAAATGTCATCTATAAACACAACCACAAACTGGTCCAGATACGGTCTGAAGATCCAATTCATCAAGTCCATGAAAATTGCAGGTGCATTAGTGAGTTCGAAAGGCATAACCAAAAACTCATAGTGTCCGTACCTTGTTCTGAAGGTAGTCTTTGGCACATTTGAATCTTTAACTTGCAACTGGTAGTAGCCTGATCTCTAATCTATCTTCAAAAATACTATAGCCCCTTTCAGTTGGTCAAACAGATCATCAATCTGTGGCAACGGATACTTATTCTTTATATTCACCTTATTAAGCTGTTTGTAATCGATGCACATTCTCATAGTTCCATCTTTCTTTTTTCACAAACAACACAGGTGCACTCCACGGAGAGAAACTTGGCCGCGCGAAACCTCTATCTGTCAATTCTTGCAGCTGACCTTTCAATTATTTTAATTCTGTAGGTCCCATTCTATATGGAGCTATGGATATCGGAGCCGTCTCAGGCATTAACTCAATACCAAACTCTACTTCCCGAATAGGTTGCAAACCTGGTAATTCTTCTAGAAACATATCCGAGTACTCACATACAATAGGTACTGATTCAATATTTCTTTCAGCTGCTTTACTGTCGAGCATGTAGAAAAAATAAGCTTCACACTCCTTTCTCACATATTTCTAAGCTAGCATCGAAGAAATCACTGCTGGTAAATATACAAATCACTAGATTCAATCTGAATAACTTCATCATTCTGACTCCATAGTTCAATGGTCTTTCTTTTGTATTTCACAACAGTATCATGTACTGTTAACCAGTCCATACCCAGAATTATGTCGAACTCATCAAATGGCAACAACATCAAATCTACCGGAAAGCACAGATATTGAACCATCAAGGGACAATTCTTACACACTTTGATGACCATAACACACTGACCCAAGGGGTTCGACACTCTAATCACAAACTCAGTAGACTCAACAGGCAGAGTCTTGCTGAATACTAATGTCTCACATACATAAGAATGAGTAGAACCAGGATCAATCAATGCAATTACATTAGTATCATAAAGAGTAAATGTACCAGTAATAACATCTGGGGGTGAAGCCTCCTCTCGTGCACGTATAGCATAGGCTCTAACAGGTGCACGAGCCTCAGATCTAACTGCCGTATCTTTAGTCCCTCTCCGACTACCACTAATATTACCAGCATTTTTGGGCGGTCTGCCTCGAGTTGCGGTGTTACCCAATCTCTTATTCTGTACTAGATTTTCCTCAGCTAACATTGGGCAGTCTCGAATATAATGATCTGTCGATCCACATTTAAAACAGGCCCGATCATGCAACCTGCAACTGCCGGGATGTCGTTTACCACAATGCTTACACTCGGGTCAATTTGATCTGACAATACCCACACTCGCTACTGAGGTAGCTTCGAGGTCAGTGGTGGTCTAGTCTAATCCCATCTAGAGTAACCTGAAGTGGCTTTAGAATGGCTGAAATCATCTCGAAATTTCTTTGATGCCGACTGGAATGACTTACTGGATGTTCTTTTGTGTGCATCTCTTGCTTCAAAGTCAACTTTTCTTTTCTCTTTCCCGAGCTCTTCTGCTTTGGAAGCTCGCTCAACGAGTACCACAAACTCTTTTATCTCAAGTATGCCAACTAACAGTTTAATGTCTTCATTCAACCCATCTTCAAATCTTTTACACATTATGGCTTCAGTGGAAACACACTCTCGAGCATACCGACTGAGCCACACGAATTTCTGCTCATATTCTGTCACTGTCATCTAACCCTGTTTCAGCTCCAGAAATTCTTTACGCTTCTGATCGATAAATCTCTGGCTGATATATTTCTTACAGAACTCAGTCTAAAAAAATTCCCAGGTCGCCTACTCTCTTGGAACCACTGATACTAGGGTATTCCACCAGTGATATACTGTGTCTCGAAGCAAGGATATAGCACATTTTAAACATTCGTCTGGAGTACAAGATAGCTCATCAAACACACGGATGGTATTATCAAGCCAGAACTCAGCCAGCTCAGCATTATCATCATTAGTGGCTTTAAACTTTTCAGCTCCATGTTTTCTGATTTTATCGACAGGTGGCCTATTCAATCGCAACGGATCACTTACTTGAGGTGCAGTAGGCATGGAAGATGGATTAATCGAGGGTGAAGGTTGTTGTGCAGCAGGGTTAGTCCGGATATATTAGGTGAACCAGTCATTCATCATTTGATAGAAGGCTTGTTTAGCCTCACTTTCTTGATTACTCGAAGTCAGTTGAGAATCAGCCTGCGTTGTCCCTTGAGCGGGAGCAGGCGCTACACTCTCAATATCATCAGCTGCAGCTCTGTCGGAATCCATTTATTATATAAAAACCCATTTCAAATGTCAGAAGTCATCACACTATCATAGTATATCATTATGTCATGTATAGCTAAACTCACACATGATACGTTAGTCCTAGAACCGACTAAACTGTAGCTCTGATACCAATAAAATGTAACACCCCTAACCCGTATTCGTTGCCGGAACGGAGTCTTAAGGTATTACAAAATAAAATACAATATTAAAAAAATACACAAGAATTATATAATTAACCGTAATCACAAGTCTCGAAAGTTAATAAAAAATCTAAATCATAAATTAACACATCTCTTAAATAAGAACATTTCGCTTCATAGGTATACATAACAGATACGTCATTCACATGTAACATTATAAAACATGTATATGTATTACAGTACACACTCACCACTTACATTTATTTATCTACTCCTATAATCATATATATAAGGTAATAAGCTCCCATATATATATATTTTTTAAAAATCACTTTACATATATACAAGGCATGCAAAAACTTAAATAATATAGCAAGTCAAAATGTCATATGCGCATCTCATAGCTTAATGCATAAATGAGCTGCAAAGTTTATATCATGCACTTTCCATCCTCTTTACTGACTAGCTTCATGACTTATAAAAATTCAATGTCTTTAGTAATGCACCATATGACCGAATACACATATATTCAAACGAGTCAAATGTATATTATGATTACGCTCTTGATATAGACTTAGTATAAACAAAACATTTATGTATTACTTAGTTATCATGAATTCATGCAAGGTGCGCATTTACCCAAGTGCCAAAACTATACTTAACATTTAAACATCAAATATATATATAACAATTAGTCAACTAGGTTAATCATGAACCACATACATTATTTGTTACTTAATAATCAACTAAATAGGCTAGATCATAATTTCACATCTTTTAAATAATGCCGCATTTAATATACACATTAATAAACATACTAAATACACACATTATGCCCAAACTATTTTATGGTCGAATCCTTATACCTAGAATCACATACATATACAAGCTTCTATTATCACTTTACCAACAATCAAATTCATTAATATGCTTTAACCAAAGACATGTAGATTGAGACTATACATAATAATTAAATTCACATACATATTGCGTATTAATATGAAACACATCCATACTAATCTAACAAACATATGACCGATTTTATCATGACACATTCAAGATAAAAAACTAAACTTAATATATAATTACCTAGCACAGTTTGTATATATTCATGGCATAAAGCATCTCGCCAAAAACAATCCTCAACCACAACTAAACCGAAATCAAGTCAAGCAAAATAATTAAGCCATTTTCGCATGGCTAATTTACAAACATTTCCAAAATAATTATTCCCAAAGCTAGCCTATACATGCCATAATTTAAATTTAGCTTAAAGGTACCAAAACATGTAACATCTTGATTTTGGGCCTAGTCGGAACAGTGGTTTCAGGACCAAAAATTCAATGAATAAAATTTTATTTTATTATATTTTTGTGGTCTACGATTTCACGGAATAATTTCGTGAAAATTTCGTTCGAAAATTTTGACGTTTGGGCACTCAATTTAGTCAAAAGGACTAAATTGTAAAAAAGTTGCAAAATGTGTGTTCTAGTTCACAAAGGTACTAAGTACTTGTGAGTAATGGGTTTTTAAATTGGAGGTTCTTAATTGGTAAATAGCCCATTTTGTAATTAGTGGACAACAATGGGCATGGCATGGTATGTTTTTATTTATTTTTCATTAAGGGTATTTTAGTAATTTGGAAAATAAAGCCAAAATAACTAAGAAACTATAATCGCATATGGAGATGGAAGACAGGGCTAGGGTTTTTAAAACTTCCAAGCTTGATTGTAAGTCCATCTTTGCCCCGTTTTTAATGTTCTTTGCATTTTTGAAATCCTCGTAGCTCGATTTACCCATTTCTACCATTAATTTGAGCTAGGGTTCACGTTTAAAAATTGACCCATATGTGACATGCATGCATTTTGATGTCTAATGGTAGAAAATGAGTGTTGGGTGTTAGATAAACAACTTTTGCTAAGCGATTTTACGTGATAAAATGACATAATCGGTAAAAATACCTAATGTTCATAAGTACATGTTAGAGTGAGAATTTGATGTTGCCATAGAAGGGAAAAATGATCAGCATGTCATAAAACATAAGAAAATAGGGTGATGTTTAATTTTTGAGACTTGGGGGAAAAGTGAAAATATGTAAAAGTTTAGGGGTCAAAATGTAAATTTGTAAAAATATGATTTTTAGACCCATATGAATAGTGAGACTAATTATTAGGATAAATATGATATTATAGATCAAGGAAATCGAGATTCAGGCTTAAATCGAGAAAATACAAGGTTATGGACTAAAATGGTAAATTGTCGTTTTTGGATCGAGGTAAGTTCGTGTGTTAATAATAATGCAATACCATGCATGAATTATAATTCTCTATTGAAATGGTATAAATTGTATGATTTAATATGTTTAAGAGAAGTTGATGGATGGTGTGTATGATATGGAAAAATGTAATGCTTGTTGTGTCATGTGAAATTGAATGACAAATTATTGTTACATGAATTGAGTGTTAAATTACTATTATATGGGTTGTATGAATTGCTATACGGTTGTACTTGACGAGATTTCGACAAGTAAGTTCGGATAGCTTAAAGTAAACTTATAATAAGCCTAATTGCATGATTTATGAATGTATGACATTTGTATGCGATAATAGCATGAAATTTCATGAAATGTACCTTTAAAAATGACATGTTCAAAAATGTCCCGGTTGAGGTTAAAAAGGAAGTTCAATGGATAAAACATGATTTATATGTGATTCGAGATCCTGCATGTGTTGCAGAAAGGATTTAGCCTTGACGGGTAATCCGTTGATCTCAAATATAGAAAAGATCTAGCTCGGACGGGTGTTCCTTGAATGATCGAGCCTCCCGAAGAATATATATGCATTGAGGATTTAGCCCAGATGGGTAATCCAATTAGGGTCTGAATTTAGCTTGGACTGGCAATTCAGATCCGAAATCAGTAAGGGTGTTTGTCGCTATAAGGGATTTAGCCTGGACTGGTAATCCCAACATCACCTTATGAGTTTACAATACGAGGGATTTAGCCTGGATTGGTAATCCCGCCATAAGATGTGAGGTTCGCGGGAGTGCATACCAGAAATGATCATTCTTATGAATTAACGATAAATGGATAATCCATCAGAATTTCCTAGAAACTCAACGGGATTAATATGATGTTTATCAATGAAATGATGAATGATGAGCTCTTCTAAGACAAATTTACATGGTGCATTGTCATGAGACGATGATTGAGTGCATGTGATAGGGAATTATCCTATACTTGTAATGTATGACTAAGTGTTCCCATGAGAAATAATAACTTTTATATTGAGATCCATTGTGAAAAATGAGTAAGGGATCCATGAAATGGTAAGTTCATGATAGTTGGAAATGATCTTATGATAGTGATCATTATATTGTACCAAAACAGATTTGGACAACAGCATTGATCTGACTTTGAAAATCCACTAAAAATAGTGAAAATTGAGTTATAAGCTTAATAAAATATGAAATTAAATCTTAATGAGTCTAGTATCACATAAAGGAAACGGTGAAAGCAAAAGAATTCTGTATCATGAGATATTTGAATTCTTGTGAGACAAAGTCGGAGTGATTCTAGACTCCCCTATCTCAACTTTGGAAAATCACTAAAAATTGTAATAATTATGAGCTAAAATTCATATGAATGAAATCCTTAATGAGTCTAATTTCAGGAGAAAGAGACAGGAACATTATCCAAGTCTCGTACTAAGAGATAAATAAATTTTAGTAAAGAAAGGTCGAAGCTGTCAAACAGTGAAATAGGGGAGACTTTGAATAAAAAACTGTACCTATTGGCTAGACCAAAAATTCTGAAAATTTTATGATAAGAAGAGATATTAGTCTAGTTTTTGTGAAAATTAACGGATATTAATTTGGAGTTCCGTAGCTCTCGATATAAATAATTTAATTACTGTGACTTGGAAAAATAGCTCAGCTGGAATTTGAATAAATAGAAAGAATATGAAAATAGCATGTTATCGCATTGCTTATTATTTTCATGCTAGCTTACTAAGAGAAAAGATTACTCCCTCCTTTCCATTTCTTTTAGTTTTGTCAGGTCAGTTCGGGGTTGGAGATCGTCAGAGGTAGCATTGCACTATCGAGCCATTATCCTTGGAGTATTGGCATATGTATGTGAAATGTTTTCATGCGAGTGGCATGTATAGGGACTTAGTTTTTCTATGATGACTATTGTTGTGATTAGCCAAAGGTATTGACTTATATTGATTTGTTGATTATAGCCATGAGATGTGGCTTATAATGATTTTGGCTTGTAAGCCTATTTATCCATGATATGTGTTAATGTCTAGTGATGTGGTTATGTGATTGTGCTTGTTCACTATGTATGAGAAGTATATTTCATATGTACATGATGAATGCCATTCAAATCGTGTATGTGTGTCTATATAAAGATGACAAAAAGGCTTGGAAATTAGCCTAAGTCTTGACCACATGGGTAGAGACACGGCCGTGTGTCTTAGCCGTGTGGAGGAAACAGCCTCTGGCCACGGGCATCTGCCTTGGCCGCGTGTTCTTAAACGATCGCTGACATCATAAACAGAGAGTTACACGGGCTGAGGACATGGGCGTGTCCCAAGCCACACGGGCGTGTGTCACCACACGGCCCAACCCACACGGGTGTGTGACTCTCCAAAGCTAGAAAATTGTTAAGTTGCCCAAAGACTTTCGAAAGCTCTCGGTTTAGTCTCAAACCACCAAGGTGTATGTTATAGGCCTCAAAGGCCTGTATAAGGGATGATATGCATGTGTTTGAAAAGTTTTAATTTTTTGGCAAAGTTTGGTGACCTAGTTTTGTATGTTTGTGAATGTTTAAGTCCGGTAACGCCTCGAACCCTATCCCGGCGCTGGATACGGGTAAGAGGTGTTACAAAATAATAGATAGTGTGACGAGCTTGGCTGACAGTCCCTGAGCTTGTAGCTTGACTCCAAAATCTCTAAAACAGAGTAAACAAAACACACAGAGTAAGCTATCACAGCTTAGTAAGTTTTAAGCAAACAAACAACCCAATGAAGTTAATCAATTTAACTAAACAAAACCAAATTATTTAATCATTTCACATTTAGATCCAATCGTTTATAAATACATATGCTCGTACTAGGCATGTATATAAACATATAAAAATTATTTCTCTTTTATTTCTATCACCTTGATCGAATATTTATATCACCAAAATTCATATAAATTGACCTTTAACCTTCATAGCCGAATATGCAATACATACTTAGTTCACATACATAAACACAAAACTCATATGGTTTATTATACTTTCCACATGCATAGATTATTCATATAACCGAATATGTACCTCATCAATTAAACACATATACATAAGAACTATCACAACATGCTTACTACTCATTCACAAAATAAGTACACATATCATATACACATAGTTTCTTAATTTGCACTTACAAGATTCATAATGAATAACCAAAGTTTTTACTTACCTTTGCTTAAGTAGATGACAAGTCAAGTCTTACCTGACCTATAGCTTGTTTTACACATTCGTTCTTATTATATCTTTGCCCGATGAACCATTTGGAATTTGATAGGACACTCGAATAATTATATAAATCATAAAATGGCAACGTCCCAGACGTGGTCTTAAATGTAGCCACACATCGATGCCACTGTCCCAGATAGGTTCTTACTCATAAACACATATCGAAATCACAAATCGATGCCGTGGACTTACTCGCACACATGTATTGGAATCCTATGTCATGACATATGTATCCTAACTATTCCTAAGGTTCATATGGGACTTTCGAACGTCGTATCTTGGTGGAATTGGACTCGGAAGTGTAATAGCAACATTTATTCATATTCAACCACAATATATTTAGTTTCTAACATTTCATAATAGCAAGTAATTATAATATTAAACTATCAATAAACACGTCTATTTGCTTGTAAACTTACCTTGGACGTTGTAAAACGGGACGGGGCTGCTAGTTGACAACTTTCGTTTTTCCCCGGTCCAAAGTCGATTTCTTTGGTTCTTGATCTTGATTGAACTTTTAAAGTTTCGAACCCTAGCCTTTGTTTTCTTCTTTTTCTTTGTCTCAGTTTCGGTGTTATGAACAAGATAATGATATGAATATAACTTATTTTATGTTTATTATATGATATTTTATAATATATTATTTCATTTACAATCTTTACCGTAGTTAAAACATTATGTTATCTCATTTTAATGTCCTTAGCTGTCCACTTATATTGCTAATGGTCCATCTTCAACTTAAGGACCTCCATTTAATAAGCGATTAACATATTGCCCGTTTATGCTTTTAACTATCAAATTTTTAATTTACACGTTAAGCCCTTTTATTTAATCAGGCACCTAAATGACAAAATTAAATCACGAAAATTTCGCAGATATAAATTCACACAGAATAAACACTGAAAATAATTTTAAAATATTTTTCCGACTCAAATTCATGGTCTCAAAACCACCATTCCGGTTAGGGTCTAAATTGAGTTGTTACATATATATACCAAATTTATCTCCAAATGGTCATAATTCAACAAAACATATTTTACTAAATTCTATATAAAAACATTCATTAAATGGTCATTTTGCAACCATGCCAACATTTACCACTTTGGCCACAAACCATACATCAATTTGATCTTATAAACAACAACCATTAAGCATCAAAGTGCCAAAATCACACCAACCATCAAGGCATCAAAATAACATAAGTTTTACAAATTCAAAGCAACATTTTATGCCAATATCACACACAAGCATACCAATTTGGCCATTCGAAACATATCATCACTAAACCATTTCAACATTAGCCATCACGCCCAAAAATGCCAAAATGTCATTAATCATAAAACCATATTTACAAGCCAAACATAATGGCCATATCATCAAGCACAAACACCTATACATGCCATTATAACCATGACTCAGAAACATCATAATCTACTGATAAAATTGATGGATAGTGTGATGGATCTCTGACTAGCTTCCAACCCGATCGAGCCTTCGGTAATCTGTAAGGTAAAGGAAAAATAACTACGTAAGCAAGGTATGCTTAGTAACCTCATATAAACTTTAAGCATAATATTCCAATTCAATATTAAAATTTAGAGAATAAACATAAACCTATGACAATGCCATAAGATTCATAAATCTATATAATAATCAACTCACAAATGAATAAGTTCATTAATGTCGCATATATTTATCATTCATAACATGATAGGATTTTATGGGACATAATACATAATCGTCAACCTTTCTATTTACTTACTTTCCATGTCGTCCCCAATGCTTATCATAAGCCTAAACAACATTATTAATTCCCAATTCAGTGCATTTATCCATGATATAGGTAGATTTATCCATAGCATAAGCAGTTTGCTCACATATAAACATATCATTTATCACATTAAACCTTTTATAACATCATAATACATCCCAATTACATACTTACCGTTTCATTCTCTTTTCTTACATGTTTCATGTGCATAGTACAAGCATAATCATAAACATCATTCATATCCACAAGCTTGGCATAAGCCTAAGCACATCAACAACACATGTTAGTTCATTTAAACATGATTCATATAAATTTGACATGGATAACCATTATACTTGAGCATGATTCAATTGGATTTATCATCCATTTCAACATAACATATTTTCCATATAGCTCACCATTTCAAAGTCTTTCATACATACATGTATTGTTTCATATAGAACACTTACCATATCCTTGTAAATTCATACTCGTTGAACTGAATAGAATACCGTTGGATATGCGGGATAGCTCACACGAAGTGTGCTAAACATATAACCATGTTCTATCCTTTCCTGCACATATATGCTCACACGAGCTGTGAAATGAGTATGCTTACACGAGTTGAGAAATGGGTCTTCTCACATGAGCTGTGCGGTGGAACGTAGCTACACGATGCTACTCACACGAGATATGGAGTATCCACAACACATGTAGCTCAGCCACCGGTAGGACATTCAAGACCAGCACTTGAAACATGTAAACCCTAATGACATGTCATTTGTATCCTACAAAATCCTAATATTCAAATGGGGCTCGATAATCATCATACATCGTTGACTTTCCATTGTTTCTTGACAAGATAAATTGCATAATAACACATATATATTGATTCAATCACAATGTAATCACATACTAACAGTCAATATAATCAACATTACACAGAATTCAGTTCATACGAACTTACCTGGCTAAATTGCAGAAATGTCAAAGTACAAGGACATTTTGGTAATTTTTCATTCTCCTTGATTTTCCACTTGATCTTGATCTAAATTAATAATTTCATTCAATTTATTAATTTATATAGTAAAACAATTTATTTTATGCAATTAAGTCATTTTTGACATTTTTACAAAATTACCCCTAACATTTTACTTTTATTCAATTTAGTCCCTGAGCTTAAAACACACAAATTAACCATTTTTATTACCAATTCAAATCATTAGAGTATTCATGGCACCCAAAATAGCCCACATTTGTAATAATTTCACATCAAATCTTTGTATTTTCACTATTTCAACAATTTAGTCCCTAATCAGTAAATTTATCAAAATTACTTAACAAAAATACCTTTAAATACCTAGTTGCAACGATATCAAAAATATAAAAATTGTTAAAAACAGAGATAAATTAGACTTACATGCATACATGGAAGCTTGGTCAAAGATTCAAGGTATAACCATGGTTTCTTCTTTCAATTCGGTGAAGAATACATGAAAATGATGATATTAACTTTTATTTATTTTATTTTATTTAATTTAATTATAAAATTACTATTTTTTCCATTTAAAAATCATCCAAATTTCATGCTTTTAGTTGCCCAAAATGATCCACTAAATCCTTAAATGGTTTAATTACCATTTAAGTCCCTTTTCCTTTATTCAATAAACCGTTTAATCACTCAAATCAAATAGTGATCAAAATTTTCATCTTTTATGAGTTAGTCAACTTTAATTAATTAACTATCGAAATGTTAAAATTTTTCAACAAAAAATTAATACCACTTTAATGACACTCCATAAATATTTATAAAAATATTTATAGCCCAACTTATAGAAACGAGGTCCCAATACCTCATTTTCTAAAACTAATTGACCTTAGGGTTTTACCACTTGAACTTAATAAATCATTTATCTAACAAAAATCACTATATCAAAAACCTTTTTAAAACCATATTTGACTCAAAAATATGAAATAATAATATTTACAAACTTACTCGTCGAATTTGTGGTCCTAAAACCACTATTTCCAACACCATTGAAAAACGGACTGTTACAATTTAGGTATGTCACACTATGAATGTCATAAGTGAATAAATCCATAAACGAATTCAGGATCTATTCTACTTGTCCGATGTACTGTCAGTCCAGTTAGTCACATTTATGTCTCTAACTTTGTAAGTCATCCGCTTCAATGCCCAAGAAAAGATATGCCCCCAATTAGACTTGATAGATGACATATTAGTCTTTCAATTAGTTTGCTTATTCCTGATTAGACTAAGGACATGTTTAGGTTTGTTTACTAATACAACCTATCTTTCTGTACTACGATCTAACTACATAATATCATTTAGTATCAGTTTAAACAATAGACAACCAATGAGCAACATTTGCTTCTATTTTACTTTGTGTGCAAAAATCATTTAAAGGCAATAATACAAAGTATATTAATATAATTTATGATTAATTTTATTAATCAATCTATTCAAAAAAAAATACAAGTGCACTTAGATGAAAATACTACACTTAGGGTACTAGATCCAACAATTAAGCATAGTAGGACAAAATTATTTAAGTAATTGTCACATCCCAAAAACCGGGTTAGTAAAAATTGGGTTAAGGAATCGAGAGTGGTTCCGACTGAATGTTTATTTAGATACTCTTTTGCTCATTTGATAATAAATAAATATAAATTATAGTGATTGAGTAGTGGTGGAGCTATCCTTGATGATCTAAGTTCGAATCCCTTTACTCTCGTTAATTTCTATTCGGTGCAAATTTGTTTCAAACCCTTAGCAAACTTCATCCCATATTTTTTTAATTTTTTTATTTGCACAAGTTTGAGAATAAGGAAGTGTTGTGGCTTAGTGGTAGGAAGCTCCTTAACTATCCTAGAGGTCCTTAGTTCGAATCCCCTTGCTCCCTTGTTTTATTTTTCTATTTTTGGCACAATTCCCATGTGCACAATAGATGCCAACCGTCCACCCCCTTGTTGCCTTATGTGGCGGATTCCTTTCCTCCTAAAGCAAGTCAAACTTGCCTTATGCTGTGAGACACATCCCCTTTTCACTTTCTATTTCACTCCCTTGCCAAAACCTCCTCTCTTGCCATAAGATTGTGATACAATGAACCTGGTCAATACAATGAACTTGGTCATAGTTGACCAAGCTACACACACCCTTTGTGCCATCCACCACCCTCATTTGCACCCTAATCTCCATTTTTTTTATATTCTTTTTCTCTCAAATCAACATAGAACCACCACCACCCCCTTTTAACTATTTTTCTCCAACCACCACAACCAAGCCTTCCACCACCATCAAAGACCTCCTAACCACCGTAGACACCACCCCTTTTCATTCCTCCTCCCTTCCACTGCCGTGAGTTTCCGTGACCAACTTCGCGAACCACCACAGGTTTCCTCCTCCACCTATTTTCTCTTCTTTTTCTCATTTATCCTTCCTTCCAATTATAATGACTGAAACCTCCTCCTTTTAATATTTTCTCACCATTTTCGAATCGCCACTCCTCTATAGTTGGACCACTGCTGAGCTCCTGCCATCAAACCACCGTCACCACCGATTACTCAAACATCGATATCATTCCATTCTCAATTATTTGACCATCTCATATTAATTCAAGTATAAGTAAGGTTTTTTGATTTGTAAAACTTTTCATTTTAGAAATACCATAGTTTGGCCGAATGGTATAGGGTGATAATATCATCAAGTTATTTTATTATTGGTTTAACATAATAACTAATGTGAGTTCGTATCAACTTGAAGGACCAAAAGATGCCAATCAAAGAGATCCTTAGTTTGATAAAGAAGACAACTAATTCAAGTCTCGATTTAAGGATTCATCTATCAGCTTAGATCCAAGTAAAATCTCCTCTAATAGGATTGCGGCAATCGGATCTACAGTTTAAGGTGTGGGGACTTATTCTTGATAATAATTAATAATATTGATTAAATAATAAATAATTGTGATATTTTTGGTTATATGATTCCTAAAATATAAATATATATGAATATGAGTGTATTCATAGAGATCGATAAAAATTGAAAAACAAGGATACCAAGTAAGTTAATCCCGAAACTCCAAGATCCGTGGTGTTGATTGAGTGGTTTTGTAATATGTGTTAATATGTTATTTCCATTTCTCATGTCATGTGATTTATGGTTAATATAATATGATTATCGATACTCTGATTTGTGTGAAAAATGTTATGTGTTATCATTCTGATCTATGGATTCGCATGTTGAGCATTCCTTATTCTAAAATTCTGATTTGCATGATAAGCATGCCATTATAAAAATATATAAGATTTGATTCGCATGTTAAGCATGCCATATTCTAATAATCTGATTTGCATGTAAAGCATGCTACTGAAAAATTTGATCTATATGCCATATCACATGCATGGGGTTGGAAAAATGTATGGAAGAAGTATCTGGCAATAAATCTACTTTTTCTGGTGGCATGTCCATGTTATTCTATATCTGGAAGTAAACCTACAATATTTGGTGGTTTGACCACACTATTTTTATTTTGACAGCATAACTGCACTATTTAGTGGCTAGTCCATAATTATTGGTGTGATATTGGATGAATGAGTTCTAGGAAAATCTTATCGGTGTGTAGCGGAGATGGGTAGGAAATTTTATAAAATGTGCATCGTTTTTAAAGTATGCATCGACATGTTCATGCATAAGTATCAGTATTAGAACTTGTGATTATTATGATGATTGATATGATGAGATTGATATGTTAATATGTATGTGATTATATTTGTGTTGATCTCACACTAGGCTTTTAAAGCTCACCCCTTCTTAATTCTGACTTTTCAGATAATAATCGAGGTTAGGATGGGCTTGGCTTACGGAGGTGCTCTCAGTCATTTTCAAAAAATTATATTATTTTTGTACTCGATATTTTGGGGATGTGTTTTTATTACCGTGAAGTTTTGCTTGGGATTTTCTTTTGGATTTTGGATTATTTTGATTTTGGATTTTTTTGCATGATTTAGGTTTTAAAATTATCATTTCAAATATTGTGAAATTGACAATTTATGATGGATTTTCCATAACTAAATCAAACAAGGCCCAACAAAGGTGTTTTCAAAATTCAATACTTCGTTTTTGAAACTCAACACTATCTGCTTACAAAATTGATGGTTTATGAGATATACATTAAATCTACATTTTGAAAATGACAAATGAGTTTTAGATATGCAAATTATCCACTGCGATGTTTTACTTGAAGTATGACACTTTTTTAAGAAAAAATAGCTAAATGATTTTTTTGCACCATCAATATGGAAAATGTGATCTTCGAGATTCGGCCATAATGTCTAGGTTGGGTTTAAGGGGTTACAGTAATGTCCTTAACATACCTTTTGTTTATTAGTCATGAACGTGAATCCAAAAACATGACCAATTTGTAAATCTAAAATAAGATTCTTAAGAAACCATCACCATGTTTCTCTGCTTTCATTCTCCACAACTGACCATGAAATAGGGTAGATGTGGTCATTTCCATCTCTATCAACAGTAGACAGAAGTTCCCCCTTGAATCTTCCCTTTAAAAAAAGCATCCATATAGACAAATAAAAGGCGACAACACTCTAGAAACCATTTTCTCAATGCACTAAACCCCACATAAAATCTCCTAAACTTGGGAACTTCAATAGAGGCTGATCTTTCTATCATCACCTCTATATTGCCATTCGGATATGCCTTCCTAAGTGCATTTGCATAGTCCAATAGTCTATTAAAATCATAGCTTACCCTTCCATTGATCTCCTCCAATGCCCATCTCCTAGCCATGCTGTATGTACCCCTACTCAGATTAACTTTCAACTCTTCCTTGACTAGTTTCTACACCTCAGTTAACTTCAGCTTTGGAATCACTCTGATTTTATTTAAGAAATATTCCCCAACAAAATTTTAAGATGCCTTTTTGTTTTTAAAAGTTATTGAACATTCAAGGGCTTCTATAAAGGTTTTTATCCTGTAAAACCCATTACTATTATCTACAGCAACATAGATACTAAAAGGGCACCATCTTCCCTACACCTAGCCTTAGTCCTCCCCTTTTCATTCCAAAGATAGACAATATCAAACCTTTTTTTCACTACATACTTTGCTAAAGCAGTCTTGAATTCCTCTAGTCCAATAAACACCATTCCAAGCTCTAAATATGGGATTGGGTTTTTAAGATCCAAACATACATGTTGGCTTCTCCAACAAACTACCTCACCCTATGAATCACTTCTGTAAAACCCCAAGTCTGATGAATCAATGTAATTTGTTCCCCAACATGATGGATCTAAAATCTTACCATTTTTCTTTCCCCTTTCACTACCTTCACCTACCTTTGGACCTTCACTATTAACCTTATTTGCTACTTCTATTGTAATAAAACTCCTAATCAAGTTGGTTAGTATCATTAATACCTTAATCATAATGTTTCCCACTAAAAGAAAACTCCAGGTTTTATTGTAACAAAACTAAAATTGAATTATAACTATTTACCAATCAGTCCGCAATATTCTCATAATTATGCTAGAACTCGCTTAAACATAATTTTTTTCTAATTTAATACCCATAATTTTTGTGGCCCTTAACCTTTAATATCACCAGGTGTGACAATACATTTCATGATTGAGTAATTATCATAATAGCAATTATGAATTGCTTAATTGAATTGTAACTAGTTGTAGTTACTTTAGCAATGAATATGGCATCTCATAGCTTAAACCCAATGATCGAGTCGGGTATGGGGTGTAATATTAGGAAGGTCTTGAATTGTTATTTTCAAAATATGGTAGAGCTCAATGAAAATATGGACTAGACTAAAACCACCATAATAGATAAAGTGCATCTATCTTGGCCTAAGAAAGGTAACATTCATGCTTCTTCTCTCTCAACTATCTATGCTACCTTATATGCTGTACCCACAAGGAACTGGCTTCCTAATAGCCAGTGTGATTCTGTCAGTAAGAAGGTCAGAATCTTAGTGAGGAAAGTTGTTAAGATGGTCTAATTTGACCTGGGCCAAATGATATTTGATGAGATAGTGAAGCACATTGAAAAGCTTCATGCCAAATACCTTATGTCATTTCCGTCCTTTATCTTTCAGATTTTGCATAGGAAAATCCCTCGCATCGTTCGAGCCATAGAGCAATATGAGAATCCAGTGAAAAAGCTCAAATTCTCCTATAAATGGATCGAAGGTAAAGACACTATCAATGATCAAGAAAAAGAATCAACTGACTCTGATAGTAAGGATGTTGAGCAAGAGGAAGTGCCACAAAAGTGCCAACTTTCTTATGCCACAAGACCATCCCAACAAGAATTTTCTAGTTGAAGATTGATGAGTTCAATACCTATTTTGAGGAAAATAATAGGCATAGTTCCAGGTGATTGTGCCTTGGCATACGTACACCAAACAGAGAAAATTGAAAAATAAATAAGATAAAGTATGGTGTTCTGCAAGTGTCACAAGTCTAGTTGTAATGATTTTTGTTCCAATGGAACACTAAAAATTCAAAGGATTGAACACAAAGGATATTGGGTGATACGAAGACTTACAAAGACAACGCATGCAAATTTATGAGTCTAACTAGCTATTGTCTAAAATGTATAGTACGACAAACCATAAAATTATCGAATTAAACTATTGTGTTAACTAAAGGACAAAATTGTAAAAATACCAAAATTATAATTGAAATAATCATAGAATAAAGTAATTGTTGATTAATGTAGGTGTTAATAACTAATTCTCATATTAGGGAGCTAAATTGATTAATTTTCTAATTGGTTTAATTTTGCCTCCCACTCATTAATTTAACAAATTAAATGATTTAGTCCAATTAATCTCTTTATATCACTTAGACTGAATAAAAACAATTGGATATATACTCGATAAGGTCTTCACTCGATCTCACTTGTTTATTCACCTAGAGTTATCAATTCTAGGTTTCTATGTTCATTCAATTTAGTCTAAATCCTTCCAATTTAGTCCTTAAGCCTTAAATTAATTAATTAACATTTCAATTAATCAACTATAATAGAAAATCAGTTCATGCCCTTATTCAACAAACAAAAACCAAACATTTTCATTTTCATTTAAATAACTAAATCACACAAAGAATGATAGAGTTTAGAAATACTTAGAAATCATGATGAAGTCCTCGATTTGATTATTGAAATGATGCGTAAACATGATAATCCACAACCCCAATTATAGAATTATAGCTTTTGATTAAGAAATTAAACTAAAATCCATTGAAATTTGATGTAAAACTTAAAGATAGAAAAAGGTCTTTGTGCCTTTGAGTGTAGAAAGATAAAATGCAGAAAAATTATCTCTAAGGATAGCAGCCACTAGACGTAAAAAATTATTCTAATGAAAAAGCTCTTTAAAATTTTTTTTAAAGGGACTTGTATAGTTCTGAAATATGTTGACCTAAAATGGAAAAAAATTCCCCTACTTAATTGTTACTTGGGCTTAAATTGACTGAGAAATGCCCTTACTGAATTTGCCTCGTTGAGCTTCAATGTTGCGACACCCAAACCTTGGTGTCATGACATCTCCAATAGTCTATTCACAGGGATGTTTGACAGCCTTAGTGTCGCAACCCTAGTCCTTGGTGTCGTGATTCACACCTTTAGATGACTTGGATTTCTCAACCTTGGTGACTTCCTAAATGTCACGACCTTAGAGCTTGATGTCATGACCCATTCCTCTTAATGTCTTAATGTTATGACCCTAGTCCTTGTTTCTGTTCTTGATGTCTTGCCGTTGTTGATATATTTTTGTCTCTATAGATATTTGGAACTTATGGATTTTCGAGGACTGTATTCTATTATTGCTACTTATGATGTATTTTATTTGTTGAATGGATTATTTTTACATTTGCTATATATTATTTCCTTGTTCATTAACTTGCTTGGTTATAATTATGGTTCATTGATTATGGATTCAAATTTCAAACTTGGCATTAATGGTTAAATCACTTAAATTTTTTTCCAAAGTTATGTTTTTCAAATTAAGGGGAATACATTGAGGAGGAGATATTGTTAATTAATATTTAAGCTTACTGCTTTGTATAAGTTTTTTTCAACAAATTTCCATCGGGGGAGATTGTTGAAAAACTTGGAGTTGCTACGATGTGCCTGAGGAGGTGGCCACTTCCTTCATCACTGCAACATAGTCAGTAACTTGCCATATTTAGGAGATTGGGAATTTATTGAACCGTATCCTTAATCTAATATGGGATTGTGGGCTATATCAAGTTCATCGATGAAGATCATATTACTTGGAGACACATATTTGGAGAATCAGATTAGATCAAATCAAGTTTATCTACTAGTCTATATTACCTTAGATCGAGGAAGATGGATCAAATCAAAACTTTAGTATCTTATCTACTAGTCTATATTACCTTAGTTGTTATTGTTATATTGTATTTAGCAACTTTAGCTACTATTTAGTAGGGATTGTTGTTGATCTTCATTATGTTAGAAAGTCTCGAAATCTTTATTTAATTGAAAGACTCGAAATCTCTATTTAATTAAAAGAATTGTATATGTTTGTATACTAACTTTTTTTAGAGCACTTCATTTGTTCAATATGTTGATAGGAACATTATTTTGTGAGTGCATTTTATTGTAAAACCATTGTGTTATGGTTTTATAAGCTAAGTTCTTAAAGGAATAATTTAGTAGTGAGGGATCTAGTCTTCAAGGTAGAAGAATGAGGATTCTACACTGGGGTGTGCTAGAATTAGGTTTACTAGTTGTAATTATTGAAAGATAGTGTATTCTTCTTACTAAGCTAGGCTCTACAGGTATAGGGAAACTGAATTGCGCAAAAGACTTTATTGCCCTTTAATTGTCACATATCAAAAATAGAGTTAGAGGAATTGGACTGTGAAATTATGTTAAGTGTCTTAATCTGGTTCAGTGTGCTTGTGTGTGTGAAGTTCTGGGTTAGAATCTTTTCCTTGGGTTTTTTCCTAAACCCTTACCTTTGAACATTTGATTTATATATTAATTTCGCTCAACTGATGACAGAATGAGCCTATTGGTTTAGTGGTAAGGTGTCTGCTTACCCTTTGGTCTTGTGTTCGAGTTCCCATGTGTGCAAAGTGGAATTAATTTTGTTTTTAAACTCAGGGAAAAAAAGTTTGATGTGGATAATGCTAGGAGTAAGTAGGGTAGTTTTTAAATTTTTGGTGAGGGATTTTCTCCTAAAATTCCTCCCTTACAATTGTCCCTTTCTCCCCACTCGTTATCAACCGTCCCATTCTCCCTCAATTTAACGTCCAATCTTCCTCTTTCACCATTTTTTTCCTGTTTCAATTTGCGTCTTTTTTTTCTCTTTTATTGAAATTGTTTTCCTGTACACAGCTTTTACGTTTTCTTTTATTGTTTCAAATCCTGCGTTGGTGAAGTGTGAATTCCAATGTCGAGTTCTTTTTGGTTGTTCCAATTTTTGGTGTTGGTTGTGTTTGGTAGGATTTTTGAGTTATGATTTTAGTTTTTGGTAAGTAAAAGAATGGACATATCTTTTCTCTATAGTAGTTTTTGGGTTTGTACCTCTTTTCTTGTAAAGAGTTTGTTTTAATTGGTTCTCATTGTAATTGGTTTTGTAAAATTCTTAGGAGAAGATCGTGAGACGAATTTTCCTCTGACGATTAGTAAGCCTTAGGATTTTCTGTTGCAATCCAGGTAAGCAATCGAATACCTTATGAGGGCTGTTTTTGTTTGCGCTAAGGATGATAGTATTTTTTTCGCTTGTGGTCAAATTAATGTTTGGGTTAGGGTGTATCGATGCTAACTGTTTGTTTTGGATACTAAATTTAAGGGTTTGGAAGTGTATCGAAGAATCATATTTTAGAAATGATCAGGTGTGTATCGAAAAACTCAAAAAATAGTGAACGGTAGAAAATTGAAAACTAGTCTATCGAAGCCACATGGCCGTGTGGTAGGCCATGTACTAGGTCGTGCGCTAGATCGTGTGACATACACGGTCTAGGCTAATTGGGTCGTGTGGGCCACACAGGCGATAGGCCCATTTTTTGAAAATTTTCGTCTATGCCTGATTTGATCCGTGAATCGTAATTAACCTCTCCGTAGGGTCCATACCGCTTAAATAAGACTTGAAAACAAGGTATATGTGAATATACTTCTATGATGATGTGTTTAAGGTATTTGTAAAATAAATATTTGTATGATATGATACTGGTAGTTCTGATGGTATGTTTTGATTCGCTATGTCATTATAAGGTACGATTATGTAAATTTGTATTTCTGAATCTGTTATATAACCATGCTTATGATTTCATGGAAAGATTTATGTGTTTCTATAAGATTTGATAAATTAGTTCTGCAAAGCATAGACTTCCATGCCTTCTATTTTCTGTTATTGTGCATCAGAATGTCCTACATGCTCATCATTTTGATTCTGTATATGCATGCCATGACACATTGCATGGGGTTTGGGTTAATGTTGAAAGGAGGGAGATTTTGGTAGTTTAAAGATCTGCGGATTCTAGTGGTTTATCAACATTTCTGTCTAGCAGCTTGTCTACAATTATGGTGACTCAACCACATATGATTGTTTTGGCAGCTGGGCTACAATACAGTGGCTTGACTACATATTTCTGATCTAGCAGTTTATCTGCAATATTTGGTGGCATTGACCACAACTATTCTATTGGTGTGATTTGGATGGATGAGTTCTGGGGAACTCTATTTTGGTGTGTAGCGGATTTGGGTAGGACTTTTTCTGAGAAATCCACATTATTGTTTTCTGAAAAATACCATATTGGCATAATCATGCATACTCACTTCTCTTTGATTGATCTTTATGAATTCTTTTGTGATTTTCTTATTTGTATATTGTATTGTGTGTGCTCTCAGTTTGAGTTTTAGTTACACAATGAGCTTTATTGCTCATCCCTTTTGTTTTATTTCTGACTTTCTAGATAAACGGTGAGGTTAGGATCGGATGACGTGCGGGAGCTCGGAATGATTCATGGTTAATTAAATAAGATAGTTATGTTTTTAATTATTTTGGATTGTAAATTTGTTTAGACTTTGTTTTTGGGTTTTGTTTTGTTTGTTTTGTTTTGAGCATTTTTTCATGAAATGGAAAAGCCTCGCGGGTTAACAATTTAAAACTCAATTTTCAAAATTAAAACTCTAAAAGTTTTCTACTGTAAAATTAAGTAAACCTCTAAAGAGTTTTTTTGTAAATAAACCAATAGTTTTAATGAGTGTTTGTCCTTAAGCTAGAAATGATTTGCCAGAATGTTTAATTTCAAAACACAAGTTTGAGTTCAAATTTTGGGATTGAGATAAGTGATTCCGGATTTAAGATTTTCTAAACATTTGTAAAAGTTTTGTCAAATTCCATTTATTCAAAACGAGCTTTTAGTTTGATCAAAATAAAGGTTTTTTAAACAAGTTAATGTAATTCCTCAACATCCGGTCATAACTTCTAGGCAGGGTTTGGGGTGTTACAATTTTTCTTTGTGGTTTTATAGTGCTTATAGAAAACCCACCTTCACAGTTATTTTTGCTCATAATTTGCTTGTTACTTAGCAATTGTTTTAGGTCAACTTATATCTTTCCTTTTTCTATAATCACAAATTTCTTTATCCATTTTATAGTATGAGTCTAATTTTGTTTAGGCCAAGAGTGATATTCAATTAAAGTTTTAACAATAATAGTGACTTCAAAATTAGAATTCAATACAAATGCTCAGGGGAAGAAGTCCACTACCACTTCTTCCAGCCACCTATTATTTTCTTGTAATTCTTTATGAAAGTTCATTGTTTTTTGTCTGTCAGATATTTGTTTAGTTGCAACTGGATGTAGTAACTACTAATAACAAAATAGAGACGGACACTAGAAAATTATTCACTATAACAACCCAATTTTAGTCAATGTTGAAAATTTTGATTTCAGGGTCGAGTATCAGGAAATAGGTTAGTTTGAATTGTTAATCAAGGAATTTATATGATGTATACGAAAATTTTAGTATTGATTCATTGAAGGATTTACTTATGTAGAAATGAGCTAAATTAGTTTGTATATATTAGGACATTACTCATAAGCTATAATATAGTAGATTAGGATTTATTATTTAGTTTCCTAAGAAATAGGATCAGTCATTAACTAATTCCTAATTAGTGGCTTTCCTAGTTTGTTAAGATTCCTAACTTCGTGGGATTGTCCTATTATTTTTCCTAGAATAATGGACTGGAATGCCGACCATCCTAGTATAAGTATTAGATTGTATTTCCTTGATTAAAATAAGAATTTTCCTTCACTAAAATTCTCATGGTATCAAAGCTAGGCTTTAAACCTTAATACGACATGGATACGCAAACCACCTCCTCCTCAAAAGTCAATTTCAGACCCAAACAAAATCTCTCAACCAGAAACTATGAAAATTCCTTAGCCAATATCATCGAAGAATCTCTTCTTCCTATTACTAGTCAGAAACTCAATGGCCACAATTTTCTTCAGTGGTCACAATCTGTGCTTATGTATATTTTTGGTAGAGGCAAGGATGAATATTTAACCGATGTGGTTCTTATTTCGATGAAAATGGATCCTAATTATCGCACATAGAAGATTGAACATCACATGGTCATGTTATGGCTAATAAACTCCATGACCATGAAAATTGGAAAAAAATTCCTTCTATACAAAACAACTAAGGGAATCCGAGATGCGACAAGATAAACTTACTCCAGTTCTGAAAATACCTCTGAATTTTTTGAAATTGAAACTTGAATTCATGATCTACGAAAAGAGGAGATGACTATAACTCGATATTTTAACACAATAACCGGTACTGACAACACCTTGATGTGTTTAAAATATACCCTTGAAAATATCAAAATGATGTAACTTTACACAAAAAGATTGTTGATCAAAAGAGAACATTCAAATTTCTCCCTGGTCTCAATAAGGATTTGGATGAAGTAAAGGGTAAAATCTTGGGCAGTAGGCCTCTGCCTTCCATTTGAGAGACATTTGCTAAATTCAAAAGAGAAGAAAGTAGGAAGAAACTGATGATGATAGAAAATATGAGTTCCCCAGTTGCTGAAGGCTCAATCTTGTATACAAGTAACTTATCTTAGGATAACAAGCAAAGAAAATGAAGGCCATGGTGTGATATTGTAAGACACCTGGTCCCTCCAAGAAAATTTTTGAAAATAACATGGGAAGCCTGCTGATTGAAGGCCTAACCAAGCATGCTAGGACCGGGACAGCCAAAATCAATCCACTCACTAGGGAGCAAATTGAGATACTGTAGAAATTACTTAGACATATATCACTTGCTACTGAACAACATACTAGCATGCTAGTACATTTTCCTTTGCTCATATTACAGCAAACAGAAAATTAAGACCATGGATATTTGATTCTAGAGCTTTGGATCACTTGACCGGAGACATTAATGTCATTCATAAGTTCATTCCGTATTCAAGCCCCTCTATAGTACAAATAACATATGGATCACTCTCAAAAATGGCAGGAATTGGATCAATCAAATTGAAAAAGGACCTTCTTCTCTTATATGTCCTTTATATTCCAAAATTAGATTGCAATCTTATTTCTATTTACTATTTCTATTAGTAAACTCACCTATGGCTTGAACTGTGTGGCTAAATTTTATCCAAAACATTGTGCATTTTAGGCAGCGGATTCAGGGAAGGTGATTGGTCAGTTCTAAAATGTGCGGTGATGCTCAAAAAGAAATCTCCTTTGCATGGACAAGTTCATTCAAGTTTTGTTTCTGAGTCTGTTTCTAACTCTTTCTCTAATTTTGTTTCTGTTTCAAATGAGAATCAAGTAATGTTGTGGCACTTTCGCTTTAGTCACCCGCACTTTGTGTACCTTTAAAATTTTCTTCCTCATTTGCTCATCAATAAAAAGTCCAAGTTTTTTAATTGTGAAATATGTTAACTAGCAAAACACACATGACATGTTTATCCTAGCATTCAATATAAGCCTTCACATCTATTCTCTACAATTCATAGTGACATTTGGGGCTCGTTGGTTCATATCTTTCATAGAAGATCATACTAGAAACACTTGGACATTCCTTATGAAGGAAAAATCCAAAACTGGGGAAATCATCAAGTCTTTTTATTCCATGATTCACACCCAATTTAAAAGTAAAATTCAGATTCTTATGACCGATAATGGCAATGAGTATTTTACATCATCCTTGGGTTCCTATTTCATAACACAAGGAATTATTCATGTGAGCTACTATGTTGACACCTTTCAGAAAAATTGGATAGCCGAGAGAAAAATTAGACACTTACTTGAGGTAGCTAGATCATTTATGTTTACTAATCATGTACCTAAACACTTCTAGGGTGAAGCCATCCTTACTTCCACCTATCTCATCAATAAAATGCCTGGTTAAGTGCTACAATTTCAGAGACCTTGTGAAGTCATCCTACAAGCCTTCCCTCACACTAAACCTTTTTCTTCTAATCTTGTATTCAGAGTCTTCGGTTGTTCAACATTTTTCACGTATAGAAACATTGAACCAAACTTGATCCTAAATAAATAAAATGTATTTTCCTAGGATATTTTTCTAATAAAAAAGGTACAAGTGTTACTCATATGTTACTCGAAAGATGCACAATTCCATGGATGTCACTTTTTTTAACACCAATCCTATTTTTCCAAAATCGCAATTTAGGGGGAGAACTGAGGGAATTTCAGCTTTGGGACATTTTTCAAGACACTCAATCTGTGTAAATTTCACCCAAAGTGTCAATCCGACATCCTTACCATCTTTCAAGTTCTCAAATAGCTTACCCCTTTCGAGTCCTAAAGATCCCAATCTTAGTTCCACATCAGGTCCAACCAATACACCATCCAAATCTTAATTCCATGAGTCCACTCAACCTTTACTTGGTGCAAATCATCAGGAACTTCATGTCTATTCTAGGAGGAGATGACCGACTGAAAATCTAGAGAATGCCACTCAAATAAGAGATTGTCAAGAAATTGAATCGAAGCTTGTTGCTTCAGAATTTCACATTGGTATGGATTCTTCGACCTGTGAGGCTCTTGTTCAATTTTTTTTATGATTCTAATTGGATTTCTCAAAGAAAGGGTGTTCGAACATGTACAGACCATCCTATTGAGAAACATGTGGCATATAAGAAATATCTACGATCATATAAATCATATATTTTATCTCTTGATAGTATATAGATCCAAATTTATATTTTAAGAAGCTTTGAAAAAACTAGCATGGAAAAAGGCTATTGAAGAAGAAATCAGGGCTCTAAATAACAATGGAACCTGAACTCTTACAAAGTTACCTCAAGGGAAAAAGCTAGTGGGTTGCAAGTGGATATTTATAATTAAGTATAAAGAAGATGGAAGTAACGAGAGGTTTAAAGCTAGGCTAATGGCAAAGTGCTTTACTTAGTTATATGGAATCAATTATTAGGAAACCTTTGCACCCGTTGCCAAGTTAAACACGATTCGAGTACTGTTGTCACTACTAGTAAATAATAACTGGCCTTTGCACCAGCTAGACATCAAAATTTCCTTTTTGAATAGAGAACTTAAAGAAGACGTTTACAAGGAAATACCTCCAGGTCTAGAAAACTCTTTAAACAACCATCAAGTGTGCAATCACCTCGAGCCTGGTTTGACAGGTTTGCCAAAATAGTAGTCATAAATGGATACAATCAATGTTAGACATATTATTCCTTATTTGTGAAATCCTAATCAAAAGGTTGAATTTCTATTCTCATTGTCTACGTTGACGACATTATTCTAACAGGAGACGACTCAGAGGAAATTATCTAACTCAAAAGACTACTTGCTACTGAGTTTTAAAATTAAAGATCTTGACGCTCTCAAATATTTCCTAGGCATGGAGATTGCTTGATCTAAGGCAGGGATTGTTATATCCCAAAATAAGTACATATTAGATTTGCTAACTGACTGTCATGCTTGGGTGTAACCTACAGAGATGCCTATGGACCCCAACCTAAAGTTAAGGAAAAATGAGGATAGTGTATTGGTGAATAAATGGCAGTATCAAGGACTAGTGGGAAAGTTAATTTATCTCTCACACATGAGGCCAAACATTGCATTATTAGTAAGTGTTTTAAACCAACACATGAATGATCCGCATGAGGAACATTTAGAGGATGTGAATCAGATTCTCAAATAGTTGAAAATGACACCAGGCCACGGTTGACTCTTTAAAAAGATTGAAATCCATGAGATAGAGGTATACACCGACGCAAGTTGGGCTGGAGAATTGACTGAAAGAAGATCCAGAAGTGGTTATTGCTCCTTTGTTTGGGGCAATCTTGTTACATGGAGAAGCAAAAAGTAGTCAGTGGTGTCAAGTAGTGCAGAGTCAGAATACCGTGCTCTTACTTTGGGAATTTGCGAAGGAATGTGTATTCAAAGATTACTAAGGGAATTGAAAGTTAATTTTAAAGACCTGATAAAAATACATAGTGATAGTCAATCTGCCATAAGCATTGCTAAAAATCTAGTACACCACAATAGGACCAAGCATGTGAAAATTAACAGGCATTTCATTTTAGAGAAGGTCAATAATGGAATAGTCCAACTAAGCTACATCTCTACTCAACTGCAACTTGCTACCATTCTCACCAAAGCTCTTCTAAGAATCAACTTCGATGAATTCAACTCCAAGTTAGGATTGTATAACATATATACCCCAGCTTGATAGGGAGTGTAAAAAAGAGTCAAATTAGTTGTATATATTAGGAAATTACTCATAGGTGTAACCTAGTAGATCAAGATTTATTATTTAGTTTCCTAAGAAATAAGATTAGTCATTAATTGTTCCTAATTAATTGCTTTCCTAGTTTTTTAAGATTCCTAACTTTGTGGGATTGTCCTATTATTTTTCCTAAATTAATGGACTAGAATGCCAGTCATCCTAATATAAGTATTAGCTTGTATTTCCTTTATTAAAATAAGAATTTTCCTTCACCAAAATTCTCAAATTAGAAAAGTTGCAATTTATAGTACAATGACCTATTTTAGAAGTAACTGGAATGGAGAGAATTGATTACAGAATTAAGCTCGGGCCTTGATAGTAATTTCACCATGATTAAGTTCAGGATTAAAAATCAAAGTGATCTCCACCATTGGATTCCACTATTCATGCCACGACAAATCCTAGCCATTAGATTAAGTATGATTTAGTGCTTAATTAAAATGTTAAACTAGTTATATAAGTGTTGTAGTGGGAGAAACCAAGTCTGCTTAATATGATTGTCTCATGAATGGTAAGTTGAGCTTGGGATTTGATATCTTGCTGAATTATTAAGCTTATGTATATGTGTATATTCAAGTTTGTAATATAGTGAAAGATTTATGAAAGAATGCTAGAGAAAAATGAAAGTTCATGAAAACATTATGCAATGTATAAATGATATGTGAACTTATGTATAATGACAAATGGTCTTGAATAGAGTTACGAGTATAGTTGGCATGCTATAAGGTTTATTATATCAGAGTCATTATTAGCACTGAACGCATTTCATTTTGGTAGTTCTTTATAACGCTAGTGTTTCTAGGAACGTTCTAATTAATGCTAGGTGCATTTATATTAGATAGTTTCCAAGAGCATTAGGTGTTCATGGGAATGTATCTTTAGCTCTTGAGCATTGGGTGTTCGTGAGCGTATATTGATGTGATGGTGAAATAATATGCATATCCATTTTTTTGTTTGTGCCCAGTTAATAGGGGTTATAGTTTTAGTATGATATGTTTAAAATACAAAATTACTTCTGATTGAATTATGCTAATGATTTATGCTTGAAAGTATTAATTGAGAAAAAATGAGTATGGCATGATAGATAGCATGTGAAAGATCGTGCACAATACTAGTTATGAAGCCCTAAGGGCCATTTAATACTATGAAAGAAACTATACCATCTAATATATGCAATTGATATATAAATGATGATACAAAATGAATCCAGTAGCTTGATACTTGAGAACAAAATGAAAAGCCCTATGGGTGTATCAATATGTTAATATAAGTGACAAGAATTGAATTAAAATTCATGAGAAAGCAAAAAGAAAAAAAAATAAATGAATTATGATATAATGATATTTATTGTAAATTTGGTTATGAATGAAATTATAGTATGTTTACTTAAATTGCATATGCATTGTTATTAAGTTGTGATAGAACCACTGAGCTTCCTTGTTCAGTGTGCGAATTTGTTTGTTTTCGTTCACAGGTGAAGATTAGGTTTAATGAAGTTGAGTAGATCGAAAACATCTAAGACTCACTTATCAACTTAGAAATGTTTGTATTGTCTTTTCAATATTAAGTTTGAGTTGGCATGTGCTTAGTGTTAATGGTAGTTGTTGGAGTCCAATTTGTTGATTTTTTATAAGTTACTTGGTTGATTTTTTAATCCAAGTTAAGTTGTGTATATATTAATCATATTGAATGTGTTATATGATGATCTAGCAATGGTTGAGTTTAGATTTAGAAATATGAAGATTAGGTATATGAATGGGTAGTTTCTTGCTAGCTAAGTAATCTAACTTGTTGTTTAAGTTAATTCTTGTTGATCATTATTGTGTCTATAATGTTTGAATGTGTTTAGGTGAGTTTAATGGTATTTAGAACTTGATTTTTTAGTTTTATAAGTCATGGGTTTAGTTTGGTAATGTTTAGGGTCAAAATAGATAAGTTTTGAAGTGATTTTTGGGTCCATGCAAAGTTGTTTCGGTATAAGTGGTTGTTTGTATTGGTATAAGTTAGTAAGAAAAAATGAACAGTACTAGAGACTTGTATCAGTGCAAGTCTATGGTTGTACCGATACAACAATGATAGAACAGGGTCTCTCCCCTATTTTGAGTTGTTTCAACCCCCAGAGACCTGTACTCGGTCCCAATTACCTCCGAACACCTAGTAATCATTTTAAAATGTTTCTATATTGTTTTGAAGGTCTTAATAAGGAAACTATTCAATTGAATTATCTTGATATGACTGTATTCATGGTTGATTTCCATGTTGAATTCTATGTATAAGTCAGTCTGAGTTACTTCGGCAAAGAATGTAGTGTCTCACATTTAGATTGGCGATTGGGTTAGGTGTGAGTGTCACATTCACGCGGTTCGAAAACTTCTTACATTTGCAAAGCTTTTTACATATAGTAATCCACTATAAACAACAAAGTACATGCTACAATTTAAGTCTAACTTACTCACCAGTTGCAACTTCACTCCTATACTTTGAATTACATCACTTTCACTCTAAGACTTTTCCCTTGAAAGCTTGGATTTAAATTGATTACATGCATGAAAGGCTTTCTCAATTACAAGAATATGACTATTCAATTCCACTAAAATAGCCACTTAAAAAATACTTTATAAGTGTATATTTGACTGAGAACTTATACTCATCAAAGTCCTTTAAGATCAAATTTTCTATTTAAGGGAACTTCAATTGTACTAAAAGATTGAATCCAATTCTTACTTGGCTTAATATTCACTTGTAAAATTTTCATTGGTATGTTGCTGAAAAGTTATCAAGGATCAACAATTAAAGATCTAACGTATTTGATAAAACATATCAATCAAATAAGATAAATTATAATATTT
The DNA here is from genome assembly GCF_007990345.1 of Gossypium hirsutum. Lineage (NCBI taxonomy): Eukaryota > Viridiplantae > Streptophyta > Magnoliopsida > Malvales > Malvaceae > Gossypium > Gossypium hirsutum. The sequence continues at coordinate 16,950,122 of NC_053432.1, forward strand.
TGATAATTTTTTGTTAAGTTGCAACTCACAATGTAATTCACAATTATAATTGGGTATAATGATTTGTATGTAGTATAGTTTATAAAAGGAAATATAATTTCCTTAGTACAAATTTTAATTTATTTAATTAAAAATATTCAAAAAATAAATTGGTCTTGATAAACGAACCTTAAAACGTAATATATCTATTTTTTAGCAGTGTTAGACACTCAATAACATAATTCAATAAAATTGCTATCGTTACACATTTTATCGATCTAGAAAGTGTCTAACTTTCCACATCTTTGTATGACTTCCTCCCTTTCACAAACTTTAAAAGGAGACATTCAATTTTCCGACAAAGCAACCGTCAATCAAAGTCCTAAATTTGATTTTTGGAAAATTCTTTTAAATTTCGAAATTTTAAAAAAAGTAAATTAAGAATATGTGGAATTTATAAATTTTAAAAATTCAACCTAATTTAATAATAAATTTTTAATATAATGATAAATCATATTATATTTAAAAAAAATCTTAAAATTACAAACCCAACTAATAAACATATAAAAGATAAAAAATCTTTATCAAGTTTATGACCAATAAAGGAACAAAATTCTACCCCGTGTTGCAAGCATCACCCATATTCCAATTTCCTAACCCCTACCCTTCCACAAATGTCAAAGAAGACTAAGTATTGTATAAAAAACCAAAAGCAGACTAAGAATTTTTACGTCAAAAACCCTGTTGACGGTATGTTCCAACTGCAACAATCAATCAAAGAGTTCTGTTTTCATATTAATGTCTATTGCAAGTATGTCCCATAGAATAAAAATTTCCTGCCCCTCTTTGTACCTCTAAGTATAGCCCACCAATCTTGAATCGACACCTGCAATAAATATTCCAATAATAAAAAAAGATAGCATCTCAAGATCCGACTTCAACGGTGGGTGGTGGTACAACAGTCAAGACGGCACCTCCACATGCCAAGTTCCTCATTCTCATAAGTTTTCTTTCCATTCAGTTTCATGCATCTACTTCATGTTATAAAAAGATGGCGTAATATCATAAATATCCTTGAAAGCTCATCAAAATTTCAAAATACTCCATCCATTTTATAAGTTTAAAAGTAAAACATAACATTCATCTTAAAAAGTGTACTTCCTTAACAAATAAATCTTAAATTTTCATATTTTTATAAATAATTGTATTTATATACTTTAATTTTCAAAGTCTTATAATAAATTTTAATTTAAATAAAAATATAGTTTAGTATTTTAAATTAAAAATAAAGGTTTTTAGATATAATTTTAAGTTGAAAGGAACATCTCAAAATTTTGATAAAATTTAAGGACAGTATTGAAAATTTTAAGATGAAACTAATAAATTTTTAAATATAATTTTGAAGTGGATGGACTAAAATTGAAAAGCTAATGAATTTTCAAGGATCATGCATGATATTATTGCCTTTTTTATTTGGCATAAAAAATGTAAGTCGAGGCTTGGAGGACCCGACTTACCCTTTTTCTATAATCTAAAAATTGAATAATATCATCAATGATCACTAAAAATTCACTTACTTTTCAATTTAGTCCATCCACTTCAAAATTATATTTTTGTTAACGCTTTTTTGTTATATTTTTCCTCTCATTTTTCAATTTGTGCAAGTTATTGACCGCCATGGGAAATACTACAGCAAAATAGATGATTAATTAAATAGCAGTGTTCATAAGTATACGAGTCAAATTGTAAAATAGAATAATGTTACAATGAAACACTCCGGGAAGTATTCCAAGGATCGTATACGAGGGAGGTTGAATTAAACCGAAATTAATTCTTTACACTAATAAGCCTAAATAGTATCGATTTTAAATTATATTACGAAAAACAAAATAAAATCAATTAATCTAATTAACCTAAAAATTATTTAAACCAAAAATCTACCAATTTAACAATCGAAAATAATCCAATAAGACAAGTAGGAACTTAACTAACTTCAGTGATCCTAATTAACTTCAAAACTCGGATTTTATCGAGTTAATTATTAATTAACAGTTATTACCTCTCGGCCTCTAATAATTAACAAATTGATCAATATATGCTTACCTCTAGGCCTCACTTCTTGATCGGGATAAATTATGAAATACTCGGTAAACTTATCTCTCGATCTCGTTTATCCTAACTTACTTCATAGGGGCATCACTTCATAGGGTTTAATCACACATAATTTAAACCAACTAACCGGATTTCAACCCTCGTTCATTCGTTAATTATTCACACATTCATTCTTTAAACTCCCTAAGGAAATTAGCTACTCATAGATCGAATTAAAATAATTCCTAGACTCATATTTAAATGCAAAACATCAAATTAAATAAAAGTAAGGAGTATAGAGAGAAACTCATTTTCAATATCGATTGAAGCTTGAAAGTGAAATCACCTTTAACAGTTGTAAAGATCACCTTGATAGCATTTGGAATCAAGAATAAAATAATGTAAAAATAATATATTAAAGCCTTGGATCGAAATCTAATCCAAGTTAAAATATTAACAAAAGAATAAAAATGACTAAACTAAAAAGAAAGTAAAACTAAACTAAAAACCTAAAAATACTAAAACGGCTTACTTGGTCAAGCCTCCTCAAATGAGACTTAACATGCCTATATATAGAGTTTATGCTTAGACTTCATTTGGGTTACTACACAACCCAAAATTCTGATTAAAATACATTGTGAGGATTAAATCACCCTTAATTAAATTTTCTTGTTCGTCATTCAACGTCGCGACACCACAAGATCGATGTCGTGACACTGCCTTCATTTTCTCTGTATTTTGGCTTCAAAGTTTGGTGTTGCGACACCACTTCCTAGTGTCGCGACATTGCAATCATCGCTTGCCTTCTAAGCCCAAAAAAAATGTTCTATACACTAGATAGAGTCATTAGATCATCCTTAGGTCCAGAGTGACCTGTTAAGTCATAACATAACTCAAAATTGCATAAAAAATGCTTATTTTGCATAATTTAAACACAAAGCCATAAAAACCAAAACCAAAATAAAAAATGCTATAAAACAAGCTTGGTAAGTGCCAAAAAGACCTTAATTTTCCACAATGAATTGTGGTAGATCAAACTACCCCACACTTAAGTCGTTGCTCGTACTCAAGCAATAAGATAAAAAGAAACAAAATAAAACACGCACACACAAGAAAATAAAATCAAATAGTGCTTTAGCATGTCATATACAAGGACTAGATCAAAACTATGTATATAGAATAGTGCGAAGGAATACGTAACTCTAACATGATATAAAATTGACTCTTGGCCTTTAATATCAAACACATTAGTTTACAAAATTACAAAATAAACAAATTCAAGAGTGTTAAGTACATTGATCCATCGAAATAAGTACAAAAAATATACATGTATGCTCGAAGAACACAAGTAGTTAGAAATATCAAAATTTAGTCCATTCTCTTACATAAATCACATCACTTAGATCACATAAGTCTTTCAACTGGTAACGTTTTACAACTTAGGTTGGTTCAGAGTCAAGAAATAGGCACATAAAATGGTTAAAGCCCGAAAATAGTTGGCACATTATATTGACCCCAATACTTCCCTGATTAGGCCCTTTAGCTCACCATTTTATATCTCATTCTCTCTCCAACCTATTATCTTCAATTTCTAAGGTATAGTGAAGTATTAGTGAATATAATAATCCTAAAGAGACTAATGTGCAAGAATGAGGAATTTAACTTTTCTTTTCCTTTTCTTTTTCACTCATTTTGCATTTATATTTTCTCGAGTTTTTCACGCTCGACTATTTTAGCCTTTTTGAACTTTTTGTTTTGATTAATTCTCGAATTTTCTATTCAAGAACAAGTTTGTAAGACTCTTATACTCACCATAATCGACTATAAATTAGGTTCACCCTAATTTTTCATTTATTTGGAAACTGCCATGTCGTATTTACATAACGCTCTGTAACACCCTTTACCCGTGTCCTATACTGGGACAGGGTTTGAGGCATTACTGGACTTAAACATAAACATTCATACAAAATCGAGCCATAAAATTTCATTCAATTTAAAACCATTCATACACATACATATCATCCCTTATACATGCCTACGATGCCCAAAACATACATCAGAGATGATTCGGGACTAGACTGAGAATTTTTAAAAATTTTACAACACTTAAAAAATTTTCCATTTTTAAAGAGTCACACGACCGTGTGGAGTAGGCCGTGTGGTTACACACGCCTGTGTGGCTTGGGACACGCTCGTGTCCTCAGCCCATGTAACTCTCTGTTTATGATGTCATCATTCATTTAGGGGCAGATGGCCAAGACACATACCCGTGGGGGCGAATAGTGCAACACACGCCCGTGGGTCTACCCGTGTGGACGATTGCAAGGCTATTTTCCAAGCCATTTTGTCACCCTTACTTGCACAATATCATATCACATCACACAACACATTATCAAGAATATAAATGCAATTTAAACTAACCACATTCATGCAATAACATGTCATTTACATATGATTAAGCATATGATTATCATAAGCCATCATTTATGGCTATGCATATTCAAATTGAATCACAACTCATTATAGGCCAACACACTTGGCCTTAATAGTAATGACTAATATAACAAAAGACATAATTCGTATACATGCCATAAACTCAAGTACTTGAATACTTATACTCCGGATGGTAGCTTGATAGTGTGATAGCATATCCGGCGATTCGAACCCGAGCTAGCTAAATTAACCTATAAGAGATGGAGAGCAAGGGGAGTAAGCTTAAAGCTTAGTAAGTTCCTATGAAAACAATAATAAATTTATTTACATGCTTTTGCAAAATTCTTATAACATGTTCTCAAGGTATCACAATCATATTTGCACATTATTCCACTATTTGCTCAAATTCCAGTTAAGCTGTCTACTCGAGTTACAGTCACTAAATTATTTATATCTTTAGCTACGGAACTCCAAATTAATTTCTGAAAATTTAACCTGAAACTAAACTCACATATCTCATTTCCATAATTTTTTGTTTAGCCAATGAGTACAGTTTATTCTTTAAAGTCGTCTCTATTTTGTTGTCTGACAGTTCTAACCTTCTTCACTAAAAATTAATTAACTCCTCATAAAGGAATCAGATGATGTTCCTATTTGTTTCTTTTGAAACTAGACTCATTAAGGATTCTAAGAATATAAATTATAACCCATAATTATTTTCGTATAATTTTTGATGATTTTCCCAAATAAGAATAGGGGATGGCAAAAACATTCTGACTCTGTCTCACGAAAATTCAAATATCTCATTATCTGATAATTTTTTTCTTACACCGTTTCTTCTATGTGAAACTAGGCTTAATAGGATTTAATTTCATATTTTATTCAGCCTCAAATTTAATTTCCACAATTTTTGGTTAATTTTCAAAGTAGGACTATAGCTACTGTCTAAAACAGTTTTAATAAAAAAATGATGATAACTAAGTTCATCAAACCTTCATTTCTTTTAAATTAGAAATCTATGCATTTATACACTTATATCATAGTCCACCAAATTAACACAACATCATTTCACAATACTCATGGACTTACCATTCATGGATTTCATATTCAATTGAGTTTCTGTACATACCTATATTCATTCGTAACATAACTCAAGTTCGTTCTCACCAATGACATACCTCATTGGGACCATCATCAAATCCTTCCTTGAATTACACGTTGAACACTCAGAATACTAACGGATACACAGAAACTTGCACATAGTGCCATATGCACAGCTAGAACCAACTCATATCGCGTAACGTATGTAGCTAAAGCTACCACATATTATGTAATGCCCGCATTTGAGCTACTCACGGGTCTGTACACAAAGTCAGTACCCAGACCCCAAAGCATTAACATGATATGCTCGCTCAGCGAGTTACTCACAGGCCTGATCACACAGTTAGCACCTGGACCCACATTACATATATCACTTATCTCATGAACTCAGAAACAACTTATGAGTTCAGACCACATTATTTCTCATGACATATCTCGTGTATCCTATACTATTCCTGAGGTTCAAACGAGGTTTCTTGTCTAACTCAATGTCGTCGCACTTGCTCATAATATCATTTATTCTTCCATCATACATTTCATACTTTCATGATAGTAATAAAACATTTAAATGCACATATTATCAAGGCATTAAAAATATGCCACAATAAAGCATTTAATATTCAATTATAACATTGCATTATTATTATCACACAAACTTACCTTGACACAAAATCGGTAATTGGATACAATCGTCATATTCTTTGATTTCCCTCGTTCTACGTCCGAATCTTATTTTTTCTTGATCTAAAATATCATATTTAGTATAATTATTAGTCATGTTATTCAATGTGATCCAAAAACCATATTTTGGAAAAATTACAATCTTGCCCCTAAACTTTGTCATAATTACACTTTTGCCCCTAGGCTCGTAAAATGAAATGCACTCAATTTCTTTGTACTTTAAGCCTATCCGAACCATTTTCATAACTATAGCAAACTACACTTCTCATCAAAATACACTTCTATACCATTTTTACAACTTTTACAAAATGGTCGTTTTAGACATTTTCGCCGAAAATCACTTAGTAAAAGTCGTTTATTTAACAACAAGGATGCATTTTCCATCATCAAGCATCAAAATACACATATATTCATCAATGGAAAAATTTACAAACTTTAACAGTTTTGAAAATGAAGGTACGAGATAGCTAAATTGAGTTACCACGACTCAAAAAATGTAGAAATAATTAAAAACGAGGCAAAAACCATACCTAGAGAGCCATAGAAGCTTGGCTGAATGTTTACTCATCCATGGCTACCCATTTTTCTCATAAACGGTTGAAGAAGAAAGAATAAAAGATGATAGCTTTTAAATTTTTGTCTTATTATGCCTTTATTAACTTAATTACCAATTTACCCTTTTCTTTTCAAACAAATTTCAAAAATACCAAACAAATATCTTCCACTAACTTATTAATGGGCTAATCATCACATAAGGACTTCTACTAAAAATTCTATTGCTATTTAATACCTCTAGCTTCTAGAACTCAAGTTTTGCACTTTTTACAATTTAGTCCTTTTTACTAAATTGAGTACCCGAACATCGAAATTTTTGAACGAGATTTTCACAAGATCATTCCATGAAATTGTAGGCCATAAAAATATAATAAAAATAAATTTTTCCTAGTCAGATTTGTGGTCCCGAAACTACTGTTTCGACTAGGCCCAAAATCGGACTGGTACACCTTCAATATCAATGGCCCGATGTCTAAGTTCATGTAACGACCAAGAAAATCGGATCAATAGATTATATTTTCAAGCTTAGGGCTTCCATTGTGGCTCATCAAGAAGTAGGGATTTAGGCTAAAAAATTAAGGTACTAGGGATTTTACATTAAGGTTGGCTTTTTGGCTAAAAAATGTCTACCAAATAACGCCTTAGGCCATCCCTAAGCATCTCAATTCATGGATTGCAATTAACTAAATATTAACATGCTAACACATGTTATTCAAACAAACATATATGCTTTTCATGTACCTATTAGTCACTTGGTGCACTTAACACACTATCACCTATTCAAATTATAATAAAATGGACTAAATAGTGTAATATTGAACAACCTAAAATTAATTGCTATCGAAATTACATTTACAATTCAAGCACACAATTCTATTTACATGTTCTTGACCAATCACTTGTGTTGCTACAAGCTCACGCACAAACAAACACATACAAAAACGAAAAAAATAATAAAAATAACCTGAAAAACTAATAAAAGCATAAAATTTTGAAAACAAATTCTATGCTAATCCCCCCACACTTTATTTGGCACATTTTCCCTAATGTGCGTCCCAAAGATAGGAGAAGAAACTAAACATTTTTTGAATTGAGGTCTTCGGATGTCGTCAGGTAGTCCTCCTCATGTCAATTTAGTTCTAAGATGTAGTGTCGCATATCGTATGGGGTTCCTACATATAAATTAAATAAAAGAAACTAAAGCAAAAATAAATAACAAAGTCCAAAAAAAATAGAAAAATTAAAATTTACAAGTTCCAAAATTTAAAATAAAATTAAAAGTTCAGAAGTTTTTAACCAGAATCGGCATCCGACCGACTCTCCTCAATCAATGGATCCTTCTTTTGACTTGTGTCTGGTGTGGCGGCCCTTACACCCGTAAAACTAGTAGGGCTCATGTGGCTCAGGGTGCGGATCTTAACTCCTCTGATTGATGGCTGTTCCGGTCAAAACATCTCATTGAGGGTCGGCTTTTCTTCTTCCTCCTCGTCATCGCTTTTATCCTTCTCCTTCCATTTCTCACCGGCTTGTGGCATGTTGGGTATCAGTTTGGTGGTGGCTCAGAGATGGGAATCCCAAATCATTGGGCGTAGTACACACCCAACAATGTCACCCACTACATCCATTTGATGACCCACTCCATGTCGGTCATATCGTCGGTCCCTTAGCCCTTTTCCTTCGTCTTCCTCTTGAGGGATATGGTGGGACATCAATCTCTTTCTTCCATCACTCCTTCAAATCTTGGATAGACTTATGGTTGAGCTCGATATACTAGGTGTACATGGAGTTCCTAAGGATTCTCTTAGTAGGCTTAACGAACTGCTCGATTATGGACATTGGGACCTTAACCTTCTTACATAAGGTAGTCACTAGGTGTGGGGAAAAGATCCCAACCTTCTTGCCACTAATGCAAGTGAACATCACTTTGTAGATTCACTTGTCGATGCACAACTGTCTATGCTACAAAATACAGTACAACAAAATAGCTCGAAAAGAGTTAACGTTAGATACATTAAGGGTTGGCAAACTCTAAGTTTTGGCAAACTTTAGGGTTTGACGGACTCTTTTGTTAAGTATTTGTCAACCCAGATGTTTTAGGCAAACTCGCTAGTTTATAGCTCGATAAGTTTGCCTTTGTGGTTAGTATATGTTATGATGATGTGGTAAGTGATGTTAGAGTTTAGTTGAGATCCAGTTAGAACTGAACTAGAATACTGTATATGATTTGATATTTATTTAATTCTTCTCAAATTTCTATAGTGATCGTAGGATCCTTTAACTTTTCACTAAGTTTTGTTTCTAGTTGTTTCTTCTATATAAGGATATAAGACTAGCTTATTTGTACATTTTGCTTCTGCTTCTTCTTCTTCTTCCTTGCATTTCCTCAGAAGCTTTTGAAATTCTAAGTTAGCATTTTTATCTAAGAGTTTCCAGTATTTATCTAGGTCCATTGTTAACACCAGATTACTGGTAATTTATGGTAAAACCTTAGGTCATTTTTGAAGAAATTTACGTGTTTACAATAATGTATACTTAGGTTTTAAAATTGTTATTGAGGAAGAAAACTTCCTAATTATGGGTTGCATGCTACCGGTTGGGTTACATGCTACTGATTTATGCATGCATGTAAAAATTTTGATAGTTTTATGATCTGATAGATGTATTTGTCTCTCTTTTAGGTTAAGGAGCTAACGAAGGTCCAAACAACAAGGGTAAAGGACCTACTGAGTAGATTACTGTATTAGACTTTCTGGTGAATTCCTTCGCACTCCATGTGTTCTAAATTCTATTATTGTATAAACTATTTAAGGTAAGTGTTTTGTCTCCATAATGTAAGTATGGTGATTGGTCTTGTGGTGTTCAACTAGTATTATAAGTGTGGGTATGGTCTGTTATGTTTCGATGTGTAACACCCTTCTTACTACACAAGCCAGTACCATCAATATGTGTTATGTGATATGTGATATATGAGATGTGATGATGAATAAGGAGAAATATGTTTGTGATGCCTCTGGTAGGGCAACTATATTGCAAACCAGACTGACAGATCACGAGAAAACATGCGCAAATGAACATAAATGATATAAGGAGTTAAGGGCGTGTGTGTATATGAATACAACTGATCGATATGATTTTGAGTTTGAATTTTGGGTACAAGGTTGGCATAAAGATGGTTGTGTATAAGTTATGGTTAAGTTGGCGGGGTGTAACCACCCATGTGTTGTGTTAAGTTGGTGTATTGCGTCTATCTGTATTCTGTGAACGCCATTGGGCGTATTATGATTATTATGTTTGAACCTCTCTACAATGTTAGATATCCTTATGATATTAAAGCTTTTTTATCAGTAGTATCATTGTATTAGTTGTGTTTTCTTTATGGAACTCTTACATTCATTTGAACTTACTCTATTATCCTTTCCTTCTCAGGTGTGCTGATTGAAGGAAATGATTCTGTTGAAGGGACTACACCAAAGAATTGTTGATTGTGAGCCATCTGTTAAATATTATATCATGCAAGACCTTTGTGGAGGTGGCGTGTAGACCTTCTTTATAGCTGACTTGTATAGCGATTTACCATTTTTGTCGAGATACGGTTTTATCAGAATCTTTATAAATGTTTGATGTATGTGTTTAATCTAATATATTTTGTTTTATAAGATTGTCTCATTGGCATATATGTCAAATGGTTTTTGAATTTTATTTTAATTGCCAATGATGCACATGAAACTATTGTATGAGATTAAACAATCTTATGTTTTATATAAACATGTAAACTTTTGTAAGGCTTCCGCCATGTGTTTTGTCTAAAACATTTTCCTAGCAAATCACTGATTTGATTGTTTCGTATTGTTATACTAAGGGTTACACCAAGAACTCAATACTTATAAAAAATTCAAATATTTATTATTCAATTCATATGGTTTAAGTTTTGGCACTCTCTACTCAAATTCGGTGATTGGGTTGGGTAGGGTGTGTTACATTAAGTGCCGGAAAGACCTTAATTTGCTACAACGAATTGTGGAAGATAAGTTATACTAGTCAAATAATTTAACCAAAATGAGGAAAATAATTTTTATAAAATTTTATAAAATAATTTAATTTTTTTTATAAAATTTTATGGTTTTTAATACATATTAAGTTCTGAGCATTTCTAAACTTTGTCAATTTTTGTGTGATTTAATTATTTAATGAATATAAAGCTGATTGGGTGTTATTTGCTAAGTATGGTGATGAACTAAATTCCTATGGTAGTTTATTAATTGAATCTTTAATTAATTAATTAAAAGGACATGGACTAAATTGAATAAATATAGAAACTTGGAATTGAGAACTCTAAGTGAACATATAGATAAGTGAGACTGAAAGGAGACTTTATCGAGTATATCTTTGATTGTCACCATTTAGTCTAAGTGAGATTGAGAGATTAACTGGACTAAATCGTGATTGGATAAATTTAACCAAGAGGTATAAATTAAGCCAATTATTCAGTTCTTAATCCGAGAATTAATTGTTAACACAAATATTAATTAACTACTACACTTGTCTTTGATTATTTATTTTATAATTTTGGAACTTTCACAATTTAGTTGCTATTACTTTAGTGTAATTATACAATTTTATGAATTGTCGTACTATATCTTTGAGACATTAGCTAGCTAGACTTACTAGTTTGCATGTTTTATTTCTACTAATTCAATTTTATCAACCAATCTCCTTATGGTTCAATCCTTGGAATACTCCAAAAGTGTTCCATTGTACACTTAGTAATGTTACAACTAGATTCATGACACTTGCAGAACACCACATGTTTCATTATTTTTTTGCAATTTTCTCTGCTCGATGCATGTACATTGAGGTATAATCAAGTTTTTGGCATCATTTTTAGAGATTTTGTGTTTGGTAGTTGAATTATGTTGTGATAATTTGCATGCTTGTTAGAGATATAATTAGAGATCTCTAAAATTATAGATACAATGCTTTACTTTTTATGCATTTCCCTTTATTTTCTTTTGTTACATTTCAGTTTATTTATTGTTTAATTTGGTTGAGTTTATTGTAGTTTTATAATTCAGTGTATGACTCGGAGCAATAACGAGTTGATTTTATTTTATCCTAAGCTAGAAAGAACGTTACACAACACGAGAAGGGGTTATTTCCAAGGGAGGAACTACGACACATCAATCTGTCAAGACATAATCCACTTTTTGAGGAACCACCATTGCAAGTTCATCAAGAAGAGGAACCCAATCCTCTATTTGAACCATGAAAAATGGCACACCACACACTGAAAGACTATGTCATGCCCAGCATAGATGCTATGCAGGGTAGTATTAATAGGCTGACGATCAATGCCAATAATTTCGAGATTAAGTCGACGATGATCCAAAATAATTTGCAATTCTAGGGTACGATGAATGAAGACGCTAGCCAACATATTAAGTGTTTCTTAACCTTGTATGATACTTTCAGATATAATGCAATATATGATGATGCTATTCATCTTCAACTCTTCCCCTTCTTATTATGTGATGATGCTTTCATGTTGTTAGATTCATAGCTAGTAGATTCCATCACAATATTGGAGGAACTTGCCAATCGATTTCTCGTGAAGTATTTCCCACTAAACAAGACGATGAAACTAAGGATGGACATCACAAATTTTTGGCAGCTAGAGGGGGAATGACTTTACAAAGCATGGGATTGCTTCAAACTTATGCTACGTAAGTGCCTTTACCATGGTGTTCAAGATTGGTTGTAGTTATAGACTTTCTACAATGGTTTGGATTGGAATTTAAGGTTTAGTTTAAACGGAGCGTCTGTGGGTGTATTCATGTCTAAGAAAAATGTTGAGGGTTGCCAACTCATCAAAGATACGACAATGAATTCTTATATTTGGTCAACTTATCAATTCACATTTAGAGCTAAACCGCTGATTATGAATGCAATCAGTGGTGAGGATAAGTTTCAACATTAACAACCTCAAATTAGCTTAGATATACCTCAGATTCTCGAACAACACTATTTTGTGGGAGACTGTAACACCCCTTACCCGTGTATGACGCCAGGACAGGGTATGAGACATTATCGGACTTAAACATAACTAATCATATAAAACCGAGTCATAAAATTTCATTCAAATTAAAACTTTTCATGTTTCATCATAAAGTCCCTAATATGGGCTTACAAGGCCCAATACGTACTTTGAAAGTGGTTCGGGACCAAACTGAGAACTTTTGAAAACTTTGAAAAATTTCTTGACAAACAGGGGCACAAGCCCTGAGCACATGGCCGTGTGGATGAAAGTTAGGCTATTTACCAAGCCTTTTTCCATCCAAAACATTTATACACTTATACCAAATTTATCAACACATAACATGGCATTATCATAAACATACAACTTAACCAATAATAGCCAACATCAATGGCCTTATCCAAAATAAAGTATCAAATAACATAGGCCAACATTTTAGGCCAAATTAGTTATGACACATAACAAAATAACCAAGTCCCCTATACATGCCATAATTCAAAATATTGCTTTCAAAATACCAAAAGAGTATTGATAGTGTGGATGGATCTCCGACGATCTCCATACCTCGAGCTAGCTTGGTGACACTATAAGACAAGGGGAAACAAAATAGAGTAAGCATATAGCTTAGTAAGTTGGTATATAAATAATAAACAATTTATTAACATGCTTTTACCAATCCTAATAATATATTCTCAATATAATACAATCATATTGCACATAGTTTCACTATTCACTCATGTTCATATCAAGCTGTCTACGCGAGTCATAGTCATTAAATTATTTATATCTTGAGCTACAAAACTTCAAATTAAGATCTGCTAAATTTTTCTGAAACTAGACTCACATATATTTTTACCATAAAATTTTTAGAATTTATGGTCTAACCAATAAGTAAATTTTATTCTTTAAATCCATCCATATTCTACTGTTTGACAGTTTTGACCCTTCTTCACTAAAAATTAATTATCTCCACATAGGGATTCAGATGATGTTCTCATTTGTTTATTTTGAAAATAGACTCATTAAGAATTTTAATAATATAAATTATAACCTATAATTATTTTTTTTACAATTTCTAATGATTTTCCCAAATCGGAACAAGGGATTCCGAAATCATTCTAAATTTGTCTCACAAAAATTCAAATATCTCGTAATATGAAATTCTTTTACTTACACCGTTTCCTTTATATGAAAATAGACTCAATAAGATTTAATTGCATATCTTATTCAACCTCTAATTTGATTTCCACCATTTTTGGTGATTTTTCAAAGTCAAACAACTACTGCTGTCCAAAACTGTTTTGTTACTAAATTTCACTCTTTCATGTTTTCTTTGTAGTAACTTTCATTGTAACACTTACTCCATATCAATCTTACCAAAGTTCGATCACATATCGAGTATGTTGCTCATACGTTTACACACATGTACCTGTATTTATCCATCACATTGTCATATTCAATTACACCTAGTCATTTCCTGTTGAACACATCGGAATAATAACGGATACCCAGTGGCCTGCACATAGTACCACTCTTGTAGTCAAAGCTACCTTATTCACAAAGTGGCCTTCACATAGTACCACACTTGTGACCAAAGCCATCTTTCTTCACAAAGTGGCTTCACATAGTACCACACTTGTGACCAAGCTATCTCTTCTCAAAGTGGCCTTCACATAGTACCACACCTGAGTCACTAGTGACATGTCACTTGTATCCTATTCTGTTCCTAATGTTCAACCGGGAAATTTCTGACTTTTCGATACTTGTTAATTTCATTCAATATTCAGCTACATTTCATAAAACATAATAAAATGTGATAACATAAGTAAAAACGATGCATTATTTACATATAGACTTACCTCGGTGCAAAATATGACGAATTTGCAATTTAGTCCACAACCTTTTATTTTCCCCGATCAAGGTCAATTCCTCGTCTTTCTTGATCTATAATAACAGATTTAACTCATTTAATACTCATATTATTCAATTTAGTCCAAAAATCATGCTATGAAAAATTACATTTTTGCCCTTAAAGTTTTACATATTTACAATTTCACCCCTAGGCTCGTAAGATGAAAAGCACTTATTTTTCTCAAATCCTAAGCCTAGATGATTCATATTCCCTCTTATAAAAGCTGACATTTTTCACTAAATCACATTTTCTACACATAATTTTACAACTTTTACAAATAGGTCATTTTATGCAATTTCATCAAAAATCACTTAGTAAAAGTTGTTTATCACACCCCAAACTTTCATAATCTTCCATAAAACATCAAAACACATGCATCTCATCCATAAATTTTTAAACACAAACCCTAGCTCAAAATAATGGTGGAAATAGCTAAACTGAGCTACGAGGATATTAAAAATGTAAAGAACATTAAAAACGGGGCTAGGATGCGCTTACAATCGAGCTTGGAAGCTTGAAAAACCCTAACCATGGTTTATTCATGGTAATTTCTACCATATCTTGAAGATGGACAAAAAAATTGGCTTTTAATTTTGTTTTTGATTCATTTTAATTATTAAATGACCAAAATGCTCCTAACTTAAAAATATTCTATTTCACCTAATTCATGTCCATTTTTGTCCAACAAATTAACCGATGTTCTAATTACCATTTAAGGACCTCAAATTTAAAATTTCATAGCAATTTGACACCTCTAGCTTCTAGAACTCAAGTTTTGCACTTTTACAATTTAGTCCTTTTGACTAAATTGAGTGCCCAAACGTCGAAATTTTCGAACGAAATTTTCACGAAATCATTCCGTGAAATTGTAGACCATAAAAATATAATAAAAATAAATTTCCTTACTTCAGATTTGTGGTCTCGAAACCACTATTTCGACGAGGCCCAAAGTTGGGCTGTTACAACTCTCCCCCTTTAGGATTTTCGTCCCTGAAAATCTGACCAGAAGAAGTTGCTTACAACTATTATAAATCACGTCCACTAATTTCTCAGAATCACAAATCAATTTAACTTTGTATATCTCTTTTCAATAACTTTTGAACTTTAGCACACAGCGCGAGAGCATATCGTTAAAAATCTGAGTTACTCTCTTAGACTTACCATTGATCTATAGATGTATTATAGTGCCAAGATGTAACTGCATACTCATAGTTTCTTGTAGCTTTTTCCATAATTGGGATATAGCCCTCAGATCTCAACCGAAATAATGGAGATTGATTATAATCCCAGAAACATCTTACTCGACTGGTTTGTTAAACAAGAAACTTGTACACGAACAATCAATCACAATCTGATAACATCTTCCTTTTCAGAAATAAAGATAATTTAGATACGAAATCTTTAATATTTCAATCTCATTTTCATTCTAGAATCAGCACTGACTGTAATTGTCCTGAATACTCTTGAATTTCAGCTTTTACCTGTTGACAAATCGACATTTGAACACAAGCTCAAAAACAACATGTAACATACACATTACCAGGACATCAACTTCATATGACTGCACATTTTATTACTCTCTAGATGAACAGACAAGCCACTACTGTGAACTTCATATAAAAATTTCTGCATAAGCCCTAGTTTCTTCGGTACACAAATTCCATTTCAGAATAATAATAACATGAATCAGGTCCAACCTAAAGTTTAGAATCAAAAGTCGATCCTCACTGTACTCATTTAGCTTATCACTCACTAACACATTTCTGAGTTTCTCAAACTTGCAAAGAAAACATCACTTTAGCTTTTTATTTAGCTAAAATTAGACCATAATCAAATAAGATCAATCGAGTAACCAACTCGCACAAAATAAATAAGGATTTTCCATACAAGCATATGTAACTACACTTGCCTCCCCACAAGTCGATCAATCTTTACTCACAATCTTTCAATAGCTCAAGTCATCAACACTATCTTAAACTCAGATCTTTCTGTGCCATTAGATACATTAAACTCTTGAGATCAGACAACATATGGCAATCTTCGTCGAACAAACAATGTCATCAAATTCTCATTACAGACATAATAGTGACCGTCTCTAAATCACTAGTCGAACGGTTCTTTTTAATGTGACATTAACCGTCTGAAAACATGAACCATCACTTTATATTCTTGCAATAAAACTTATTCTAATCCGTTCACTAGTGCATCACTAAAAAATCATAAATTCATTACTCAATTCCAACTGAACTCATAACCAGAGCTTCAGTTAATAATATCTTCAATTGCTTTAACTTTGCTAGCATGCCCAAACCATTCAAACTTTCAAAATTGGGATAACTTTATTAACAGAACAACTTTAATTCAGAATAACATCACCCATTTAAAACAAATCTAATAGGTATTTTTCTATATCATGCTTTCAAGAATATCAATTCTTCATTCAAACTGCCCATCTATACACTCGTGAATGCACAAAATTCATTCTCTTAGCTGAGGACATACTTAAATACATATAACTCAAATCACATCCCAACAAATCAGCTCATTCTGATAAAAATAGCTGAGTCGATCTCAACTATCGAATAACACATCTCAAAATACTTCTTTCTTTGTGCTATTAAAACATCTCAAGCACACAATCTTTCAAAATTCTCTTATCATGCTAATCAAAGGCCTTTACAATCGCATTAGCTCAAAGAAACAAAGACATCTTGATTGAATGCATTAACTTTAATCAACTTACCTGAGAAAGAAATCCATCATATGATTTTAGTTTGTGCTTCCATCATTTATAACGTTGCCAAAGTCAATTCCTTACACGAAAATTAGAGAAATCCAAATACCTGGGTTACCATGTTCATATTATCAAACCAGAAATACAACCATAATAGACATAGTTATCACAAGTCAAAGAACACTATTTCAAGATGAGCCATGGTCGATAATTCATGAAATAAGAATGATAGAAAAATCGAGATAAAGAAATCCAAGATACGATACCATACCGAAATTCCGAGAACATAACTCATAAGAAAATAACAAAGATCCTGATGATTCCTCAGAGAAAACCAGCAGAAAAATAATGCTTACCGACTCTGGACTTCCATCATAACAGAGATAATATATTTTCCATATATATAAAACAAAACCATAATCAGTAGAAATATAAGACTAATCTCACATAAATTTTTACCATAGATTTCATTCCAACATATTTGAATAGAATTCCGAAGAGATAAAGAGATACCGATCATAAACTGACTAGACCAACAGGGCTTTCATCTAACATCATAGTTAGCTAGCATTCTCACAACATAAGAACTCTATCAGAAATTGAACAATCACACACATATCTCAGAGGATAAAAGAATATATAGAATACCCAGAAAAGATCATCATATTCATTTCAACTGTAACTGTCACACAACAGACATCTTTACTACTCAAATATCATTTTTTGACTAATTCTGTCATCATGAACCCCGTATTATTCCACTCACTAACGAAAATCAATTCGGGAAAAATTTCAGAAAACACATACTTTAGACATCATATCTGAATAAGTCGATTAGCCGAGACTAACATCTCCTTTATCTATGACATTGCATAATCTGTATAATCTTTAAAACATTCTGATATCCTTCCAAAATTGTTTCCACTTTCCAAACTATTCTTATCTTTATATGCATTACTAATTATTTCACCACTAAACTCTTTAGTTTCACATTTATGGACTTATTCCACATGGTTCTCGTGAATTTTTGTTATAAAGCAACACTGGTAAGGGGATGAGGTTGTAAAGCCTCTAATTTGACTCTCATAAGTACATACACATGACTTAGCATTCATCACCAACATCATATCATCACAATTACATAATTCACTTCAAGCTAATTAACATACATAGTCATGTTACATGAACATTTCTGATTATCTTCTTCAAACAAGTGTACATAAACACACATTCCGTCAATTTGAGTAAATTTACTTAACGTATTCACTTAATCAAATATGTTGGGAACATAACATCATATGCATGCCAAACAAACATGGATAGGCTTATCACCATATAAACTTTCATTTCATTCCACTTTTCACATTTCTCAACTTGTGGTTATCTCATTTCATACATTAACACATACATATCGTGAACTTCTATTCACACCTTTCCAAATTTCGACACATCATAAGCACATTTCAATCATTTCAATATCATTATCAGCATTATCAAAAAGTAGCTCGGTTGGAAGTCATTTCTGTCTTAACAAAACAATTTCTTTAGAGTAGGAGATATCACACTATCATGAGTAGTAATATAACATGTATAGCTAGATTCACATATGCTATTTTAGTCCGAGAATCGACTAAAACATAGCTCTGATACCACTAAATGAAACACCCCTTACTCATGTCCGATGCTGGGACAAGGTACCAGGCATTACTAGACTTAAACATAACTAATCATATAAAACCGAGTCATAAAATTTCATCCAAATTAAAACTTTTCATGTTTCATCATAAAGCCCCTAATATGGGCTTACGAGGCCCAATACGTACTTTGAAAGTGGTTCGGGACCAAACCGAGAACTTTTAAAAACTTTGAAATGACAAATAGGAGCACACGCCCTGAGCACATAGCCGTGTGGATGAAAGTTAGGCTATTTACCAAGCCTTTTTCCATCCAAAACATTTATACACTTATACCAAATTTATCAACACACAACATGGCATTATCATAAACATACAACTTAACCAATAATAGCCAACATCAATGGCCTTATCCAAAATAAAGTATCATATAACATAGGCCAACATTTTAGGCCAAATTAGTTATGACACATAACAAAATAACCAAGTCCCTTATACATGCCATAATTCAAAATATTGCTTTCAAAATACAAAAAGAGTGTTGATAGTGTGGATGGATCTTCGACGATCTCTGTACCTCGAGCTAGCTTGGTGACACTATAAGACAAGGGAAACAAAACGGAGTAAGCATATAACTTAGTAAGTTGGTTTGTAAATAATAAACAATTTATTAACATGCTTTTACCAATCCTAATAATATATTCTCAAGATAATGCAATCATATTGCACATAGTTTCACTATTCACTCATGTTCATATCAAGTTGTCTACGCGAGTCATAGTCATTAAACTATTAATATCTTGAGATACAGAACTCCAAATTAAGATCCGATAAATTTCTATGAAAATGGACTCAAATATCTTCTTAAAATAAAATTTTTAGAATTTATGGTTTAGCCAATAAGTACAGTTTATTCTTTAAATCATCCCTGTTCTGTTATCTCATAGTTTTGACCCTTCTTCACTAAAAATTAATTATCTCCACGTAGGGATTCAGATGATGTTCTCATTTGTTTATTTTGAAAATAGACTCATTAAGAATTTTAATAATATAAATTATAACCTATAATTATTTTTTTTTACAATTTCTAATGATTTTCCCAAATCAGAACAAGGGATTCCGAAATCATTCTAACTCTGTCTCACAAAAATTCAAATATCTCATAATATGAAATTCTTTTACTTACACTGTTTCCTTTATATGAAAATAGACTCAATAAGATTTAATTGCATATCTTATTAAATCTTTAATTTGATTTCCACCATTTTTGGTGATTTTTCAAAGTCACACAACTACTGCTGCCCAAAACTGTTTTGTTACTAAATTTCACTCTTTCATGTTTTCTTTGTAGTAACTTTCATTGTAACACTTACTCCATATCAATCTTACTAAAGTTCGATCACATATCGAGCACGTTTGATATAGGGTTGCGCGCGGACCAAGATCGAGTTGCCAAGTCGCGAGAAACTCCTACGAAAACCCTAAACAATTAGATCTGAAACGAAACAGAAAATTAAAAGATTAGATTTTTTAATTTTCAGATCTGAAATAAAATCCCCAAATCAGCAAAGAATCAAATTGAGAATAGAAATAAGTGTTAGGGTTCTTGAAACCCTCAAGGAGATTGTGATTCTGCCCAATTGAACACCAAGATAGTTTTCCCCAAATTTCGACAATCTAATTTCACCCAAAAAGAGTATGGAAAAACCCTAGAAATTGGGGATTTGTGGGCTGATTCCTTAAGATAGAAAAAGGCTGAAAACACAATAAGAACAGAAAATAGATTAGATAATGATTCAGCACAAGTAGAAATAAAGAAAGAATTGACAGTAAGAAATTAAAAGATAAGTCCTAAGAAGCCTTGAAATCCCGAAAGATCTCACAACTCCCTTCAAACGGCTCTAATCTCCCCTCCAAAGAATATCAATGGCAAGAAGAAGGTTGAAGATGGCTCCCACAATCAAAAAAATTGTTAAAACAACTTCTAAAGAAAACACAAGAGAAAATCCTTGAAGAACTCAAAGAGAATTTTCACTCAAATCAAATCTGAAATTTTCAATGTAATTGTAACGTAATGTAGGGTGGCTGGCCAAGCCATATAAATAGGCCTTTCAAATGTTTTCCTAATTTAATTAGAACACTAAAACTAAAACTAAAAAAAAAACTCCTAATTATTTTAATATGGAAATTCGGCCAAGGGTCTTTTATTTGGGACTCTTGGACTGAATATAAAAATTTAAACTAAGTAAAATAAATAAATAAATAAATAAAAATAAAACTTTACAACTTGGGCCACTTTGACAATTTGGCCTGATTTTCAACTAAGTATGGATGGATTTCTTGATTGGGCTGGGAATTTGCTTATTGGGCCTCGCCTTCAAGAATTTGGGCTTTTTTGACTCGTATCATTCCCCCCTTCCTCAAAAAGATTCGTCCTCGAATCTGAAAAATCAAATGAACTCGACTTTCCTCTATCGAACGGGAGTAATGGCAATTGAGTCCACTGAAAAGAATAGCCATGAAATAGTAAATAGCAACGGAAACAAGCTTGTAGTCCAATCATAAGCATAACAGAACAGGTATAACGCATGTGAATGGACAGATTCAGATTACCATGCAAACAATCTAATTTACTCACCACTGCCTCGTCAAATATTTGAAACAAAGATGGACATGTTTTAAGGCATTCAGTCGTCTCACATTGTTCCCACAAACCATGAATAAATTGCGAGTAATAAATCAAATGGTAAACATAATCGTCACAAGTAGGTATTTGAAAAGATTCACATGGTTCACAGAGTTGCATAATCATACCATGCATTAATCGACGGTCTATAGATTCACTCACACATGCATTATCAAACACAAGAATATTTTTATCAACCATCAAAACAGATATATCATCAATAAATAAAATAGGACAGTCAAGCACGTTTCGATCTAAGTGTTCATCAACACGATCTTTATCACTATCCGAGGAGTACAAAAGTGTTTCAAAGGTTTCAAGCATCTTACCTCGATAAGCAGAAGAATAAGGGTCGATTTTACCTTTTTCATTTAAAACAAACCTTCGCTCATCGGGGGCATAGTGTAGTTGAATCTCTGTTGTTGAGTTAACCTTTGTCAAATGGAACTCAAACTTCATGTACAACCACATAAACTGTTTAAGGCACGAATATAAATTGAAAACAAATTTGGAAAATTTCGTTACCTTATTCTCCAAAACAGATTTGGACAAATTCGAGGATTTTACACAAGGTAAATCAAGAGAATAACAAATCATGCTTCTTTCGTAATGACTTTATCAACCACAATCGAAGAGTAACAATTAATCGGATCAAAATGAGGGGATCTTTTAAGAACTAAGTCACCAAAAGTTTTATCAATAATTTTCAAATCTGCAATGGACTCGGTTTCTAAAATTTCCTTACCTCGCTTACCTTCGGGATCATGTAGTGTGATTTCATCTTTGCCTAAGTTGATCGTATGAAAGCGTCTTTCATTTGAGAGGTATTGAAGTTGAAAGTTATCTTTCGATCTTTCAGGAACCTGAAAAGTAGCAACACAAGAAAAATTCATATCTTGGTTAGTGGAAACATTCCTCACTAGCCTTTCCTCGTCTTTTTCTTTTGTTTCTTTTTCTAACTCATTTTCTCTTCTTTCTTCAACTTCTTTTTCAAATTTCTTTTCTGTTTCACATTCCTTTTCACTCTCAATCTCTTTTTGCTCTTTTTCATTCTCTTTTTCTTTTTCCTCACTTGTTTTAACAGAATTTCTCAGTTTGATTTGGTCGTCATGGACTTGTTCCGGAGTGAGCGGCACTAAGGTAAGTTTCTTTCCTTGATGCTTGAAGGAATACCTATTGGTACGACCATCGTGAGTGACTTTTCGATCCAGTTGCCACGGTTCTCCTAGCAACAAATGGCAGGCTTGAATAGGCATTACGTCACACACAACTTCGTCTTGATACTTACCGATAGAAAATGCGATGCGCTCTTGTTGAGTGACCCTAAATTGGCCTTCGTTGCTAAGCCCTTGTAGTTGATAAGGTTGTAGATGCTTGGTAGTGGTTAAGCAAAGCTTTTCCACCATCGTCGTGCTGGCTATGTTCGAGCAACTTTCACCATCAATAATAACTCTACAAAGCTTACCTTGTACGTGGCAGCGAGTATGAAAGAGATGTTCTCGTTGCTGCTCGCTCTTTGGTTTTGCCAAAGATGATTGTCCACGATCATGAAAATCATCATCCATTCTAGTGACACGTCGAGGGCCGCGCCTCTGGGGTTGGTTATCCCTATCTTCTTTGATTGGATTTCGATATTGAGGTTCTTGATTCAATTGCACCTCATTGATGGTAGCAGTCAAAGCTCGAAGAGCAGCAGCCTGTTCATCCAACTGTTGTTGGAATTTTTTAAATATGTCACTATTATTATCACCTGTAGACATTTTTTTTAAAACCTGCAAAACACTCAACACTCAAAAATAAAAGTTATCAAACCTCACCGTTAATCACTCAAAAAGAAAAAATCAAATTCTCAATGAGGTCGAATTCAATCTTGTGAGTTCTTTATCAGAGTTTATATCAACCAATTAGAGAGTGTGAACCAAACTACCAAAGAATCCTAATTTGCACTAGGATGCCAAAAACTGACGAGACACCAATTGATTCGTGTTGTACCGAGGAAGAAGTTGTGCACACGTTTAAATCCTACTAACACAAGAAACAAGAAAGTGTTAGATAACGTAAAGGAAGAATAAAGGTAAACAAATGAAAACCTACAGCTAAGAATCAATAAAAATTGCTGAAAACAGAAAACCCGAAAAACTGCGGAGTAACTTGACAACTTCATTCGAGGTGTTCCCGATCTCCAAAAATCACAAAATTAAATCTGGAATGTCTTCAAATATTGAATTTTTGATCTGGAAAATTTGGGCACCAAATTCAACCCGCTGAATATTTTTTTAATTTTTTATTGGATTTCGTCTTTTTTCAATTTTTGACTTTTTCGACTTATTTTTTTGCGGGAAATATTTTTGTATACTCAATAACAGTGCCAAAAATATGTATGTAAAATTTCAGATCAATCAGAAAACGTTTACCCACTCAAATGAATTTTTTTCGAAAATTTTTCTGGGTAAAACTGCTGTTTGTAATTTAAAAAATAGAGATCAGTTTAGAAATCAACCAAGAACACCCAAAACGCCCAAAATCTGATACCAAATGATATAGGGTTGCGCGCGGACCAAGATCGAGTTGCCAAGTCGCGAGAAACTCCTACGAAAACCCTAAACAATTAGATCTGAAACGAAACAGAAAATTAAAAGATTAGATTTTTGAATTTTCAGATCTGAAATAAAATCCCCAAATCAGCAAAGAATCAAATTGAGAATAGAAATAAGTGTTAGGGTTCTTGAAACCCTCAAGGAGATTGTGATTCTGCCCAATTGAACACCAAGATAGTTTTCCCCAAATTTCGACAATCTAATTTCACCCAAAAAGAGTATGGAAAAACCCTAGAAATTGGGGATTTGTGGGCTGATTCCTTAAGATAGAAAAAGGCTGAAAACACAATAAGAACAGAAAATAGATTAGATAATGATTCAGCACAAGTAGAAATAAAGAAAGAATTGACAGTAAGAAATTAAAAGATAAGTCCTAAGAAGCCTTGAAATCCCGAAAGATCTCACAACTCCCTTCAAACGGCTCTAATCTCCCCTCCAAAGAATATCAATGGCAAGAAGAAGGTTGAAGATGGCTCCCACAATCAAAAAAATTGTTAAAACAACTTCTAAAGAAAACACAAGAGAAAATCCTTGAAGAACTCAAAGAGAATTTTCACTCAAATCAAATCTGAAATTTTCAATGTAATTGTAACGTAATGTAGGGTGGCTGGCCAAGCCATATAAATAGGCCTTTCAAATGTTTTCCTAATTTAATTAGAACACTAAAACTAAAACTAAAAAAAACTCCTAATTATTTTAATATGGAAATTCGGCCAAGGGTCTTTTATTTGGGACTCTTGGACTGAATATAAAAATTTAAACTAAGTAAAATAAATAAATAAATAAATAAAAATAAAACTTTACAACTTGGGCCACTTTGACAATTTGGCCTGATTTTCAACTAAGTATGGATGGATTTCTTGATTGGGCTGGGAATTTGCTTATTGGGCCTCGCCTTCAAGAATTTGGGCTTTTTTTGACTCGTATCAACGTTGCTCATACGTTTACACACATGTACCTGTATTTATTGATCACATTGTCATATTCAATTACACCTAGTCATTTCCTGTTGAACACATCGAAATAATAACGGATACCCAGTGGCCTGCACATAGTACCACTCTTGTAGTCAAAGCTACCTTATTCACAAAGTGGCCTTCACATAGTACCACGCTTGTGACTAAAGCCATCTTTCTTCACAAAGTGGCTTCACATAGTACCACACTTGTGACCAAGCTATCTCTTCTCAAAGTGGCCTTCACATAGTACCACACCTGAGTCACTAGTGACATGCTACTTGTATCCTATTCTGTTCCTAATGTTCAACCGGGAAATTTCTCACTTTTCGATACTTGTTAATTTCATTCAATATTCAGCCACATTTCATAAAACATAATAAAATGTGATAACATAAGTAAAAACGATGCATTATTTACATACAAACTTACCTCAGTGCAAAATATGACGAATTTGCAATTTAGTCCACAACCTTTTCTTTTCCTCGATCAAGGTCAATTCCTTGTCTTTCTTGATCTATAATAAAAAATTTAACTCATTTAATACTCATATTATTCAATTTAGTCCAAAATCACGCTATGAAAAATTACATTTTTGCCCCTAAAGTTTCACATATTTATAATTTTGCCCCTAGGCTCGTAAGTTGAAAAGCACTTATTTTTCTCAAATCCTAAGCCTAGTCGATTCATATCCCTCTTATAGCATCTCACATTTTTCACTAAATCACATTTTCTACACATAATTTTACAACTTTTACAAATAGGTCATTTTATGCAATTTCATCAAAAATCACTTAGTAAAAGTTGTTTATCACACCCCAAACTTTCATATTCTTCCATAAAACATCAAAAAATATGCATATCATCCATGGGTAAAATTTTTAACACAAAACCTAGCTCAAAATAATGGTGGAAATAGCTAAACTGAGCTACGAGGATATTAAAAGTGTAAAGAACATTAAAAACAGAGCTAGGATGCACTTACAATCGAGCTTGGAAGCTTGAAAAACCCTAGCCATGGTTTATTCATGGTAATTTCGGCCATATCTTGAAGATGGACAAAAATTGGCTTTTAATTTTGTTTTTAATTCATTTTAATTACTAAATAACCAAAATGCCCCTAACTTAAAAATGTTCTATTTCGCCTAATTCAAGTCCATGTTTGTCCAAAAATTTAACCAATGGTATAATTACCACTTAAGGACCCACAATTTAAAATTTCATAGCAATTTGATACCTCTAGCTTCCAGAACTCAAGTTTTACACTTTTTATAATTTAGTCCTTTTGACTAAATTGAGTGCCCAAACGTCGAAATTTTCGAACGAAATTTTCAAAAAATCATTCCGTGAAATTGTAGACCATGAAAATATAATAAGAATAAGTTTTCTTACGTTGAATTTGTGGTCTTGAAACCTGTGTTCCGATTAGGCCTAAAATCGTGTTGTTATAGAGTCCATATAGGTAGAAAGACTGAAAATATTGTTTGGGGTAATAACCAACTGAAGAATTATGCTAAGGTGAACTATATGGGCTATAGGGGTGGCAACCCCTAATTGAATACTTATAATCCAGGTTGGCATGTTGTAAACTCTAAAATATATAGATATTTCAGCACTCTTTTATATACAATTTATGTAGATTCTGAGTATATAAATAACACTTTTGATGTTTTTTTTTCTATTTCCATGGGAATGTGTTAATTTAGTGAATTTTATGTTAAATACATGTTATTTTACTTTTTTTGGGGATTAATTTAGCTAAAGGAAAGGATCGCAGAATTTTGGTTGTATTTTGGTTTTAAATAGTTACATGTTGAAAGATTGACAGTGCAGTCACATAGATTTTAAAATCGTGTTGATCCAGTATTAATTCCAAGAAGGCCCAATATTGCCTAAATTAGAGCCCAAAACCAATTCCATTTACCCATTTTTACCAGGAAATAAATTGGAAAATATCCATAGCTAAACTTAGCAATACCTAACCACTCATTCAACTCCAAAATCTAACAGATTTGACTCCAATATTTACTGAATAAAAATCAACACATTTTTCTTCTTGAAAAAATCCCTAGCTACCCACCTTACTGCTAAAAATAGCAGTAAAAAAACCATTACGTTTTGACCACTTATTGGCCAACCACTATGGAGGGAACATGCCAACTTCCCTGCTTATAATAGCGAAGGAAGACCCATTCTTCCTCACATCAAAGGACAACATCACAAGAGGGAGGAAATCAAGCTAACTTCCTTGTTAAAATTAGCAAGGAAGCAATCACTCTTCCATCAAACAAGGGACGACATATAAATGGAGAAATTAGGGGGATTCATTTGCTATTTTTGGCATGGGAGGTTAAAGCATCATCAATTATAAATTGGGATTTCATTCTTCATCAAAGAATGCACACAACACACCATTAGATATCAAGTTTTTCGTAAGTGCTATTGCCTTTCTCATGGCTTGTTAAACACTTGGCTTTCACAAAATAAGGCAATCACTTGTTGAATAAGAACAACTAAGAGAATTACTTGAAGACATATAGATGATTTAGCATAAAGACGAGGAGGGGAGCCACCATGGAAAGCCGCAAGAAGAAGTCGTAAATAATCCCATATAGTCAACTATTTACTCTTCTTATTGTGAAATGGTCGTAGATAGCCCCCATCGGCTATCTCTCCTACCTTTCTCTTTACTGTTAATTGTTGTTTTCTATTTCAAGAGACAAGATTGCATATCATCTTTATGTTTTCAATTTAATATGACATAACTTAATTTTGTTTATTCAAAATGGATATGAATCTTGATTTGAATTAATTGGTTTTTGTTTTCTAAATAATTTTTGCAAATGATTATTTCATTCATTTAGGTTTAATTAATTATTATACTTGTAAATATATGGCCAACATTTGTATGTTAATGAATTAACTATTTAATTTGGGAAGAGATAATAGTTAATAGAAAAAAGACCTAAATGGTGCATATCATGTCAATTTCGGAAGATAATTGTCGTATGCATATATTGTTTAAATGCTTGAAAAGGTGATTTCTAGGCTATTTTTTGACATAGGAATATGCTAATTAACTTAAGAAGGACTTTGGGAGAAGCCTATGCCTAAATTAAAATAGGTTTAATTAATTTTCATATTACCACGATCCTTTGTGATATTCCTTTTATGACTACCAATAAATTCTTGTTAAGAAAAATATGCATTTTAGTTTATTCATGTTGTGTTATATTATTAGTTGTGTTATTTCCTATTGTGATTATTTTCTGCAAGGTATGTTGTTTTATTTTGTGGGTATTTGAATACTAATTGCATCCCTTAACTTAAATTGCAACTTTCATCAAAACTATTCTCTTTAATTTGTTTTTTTTCTAAATTGATTAAAATTGATTTTGCAAATAATTCACACAACAATCCCGGTGGAGACGATACTTTTTTACTTACTACTTATTAATTGTACGACCATGTACACTTGCATGTAATCATGCGACACACATGATTATCCTAACCTTAAGTGAGGAGGAAACTTAGGGGGGACCAAAAACCAAGGGATGGGAAATTTTAACCACCTTAGGAAAACTCCTCCATACCAACCTTTGCAACCTTTTAGACCCCAAGACTAAGAGAGAAAACCCACCTTGAAGAAAAGATGCATTCGATACATGCAACTATGTGTCAAATGCAAAGTCGAATGGAAGAAATGTTCCAAGTGTTACAAACAATGGTCAACTCTGACATCCCTAGTAATACTAAGAATAACCTTAAAATTGAACGTAAGGAGTATGTGAAGGCTATTAATCTTTATTTGGGAGTGGTGCTGAGAGATCTGGTTAGGCAAACTATTGTGGTAATAGATGAAGAGGAGGATAATGCCCCCATTCCTAATGTTGAAAAGAGGGTAATTAAGGGTGAGGAGGATAAGAATGAAATTAGGGTATCTAACGCTCATGATAAAGAAGTTGATCAACCTAGTATGAGAAAAGTTCCATTTTCGGCTAGGTTAGAAGAGAAAAAAAGAGAAAGGATGATAAAGAATTCATAAGTTTTCTTAATATTTTCAAACCTTTAAATGTCAAGGTAACACCCCCTACTTGACCCGATTGTCAAGTCCTAGATACGAGATGCCACATTTGTTACTAGAGAAATTATGATCTCCTTTTCAAATCAATTAAAAAATTTATACAATTTATTATAATTAATTCTTAATAATAATATGATATTTAATTAAAATATGGGGTTTAAACAAGCTTACAAAAGCTCTTATGATGAACCGAAGTTATCGAAAGACTAAAATGTAAAACTTCAAAGTTATCATATTGATGTCGCAACATCAAAGGAACTGAGGTTGTAACACCACTTACTGTCGAGGTCTCTTTGCGAAGTTAAATGTTTGTTATTGTGACATCACCTACTATTTTAAAAACACATGTTGCACATAAGATCACCACAGCCTGTTTACAAGATTATTTAGCATATCTAAGTTCATACAATGTCATATGTTTCATACATATGTATATTTCTAATTCATGTGCTTAAAATCAATTCAAAATATTGATTCAAGGTACCAAAATGTCAATACACCACACCTTAACACATATATGACCATTTCTAAAATGACCATTTACATTATAAAACCAACTCAACCTTACATACGTTCCATAAATTATAATGTAATGGAATATACAAACATTGCTGAGTCAAGAGTTGTAGGTTGGATGTTGAATCACTCTTCATGAATACGAGATCTACTGATACCTATGCATGGAATAAACAAATTGCACGTTGAGCAATAAATCTCAATGGTACTTTCATGATTTAAGACAATAATACAATTCAAGTAGCATGTCAAAAGATATAATCAAAACACAATTTAACTTTCAACATCATCAACCAATATATTTATGTTACATGTATCAATTTTTTAATACCAATCTCATATAACATACCACATTCATATATATATAATCATATACATTCTATCATCATATCATATTCTCATATAAGAAACAACCTCATTTTTTTCTTATTTAAATTCTGAATCTACTGATTCATTTCATTACCATATTGGCCCTTAAGGCTCGTTTTAACCAGTTCGCATTATGTTTTACATGTTGTAATTTGTTACCTTTCATGTATATACACATGTTATACCATTTCTCAACATCGTTTCATTTAAAATATAATTTATAAATTTCATGTTATATAATCCCTATTAATAGGATACAGAGTCAATATGGATACACGGATCATCCAACCATCACACCAATCCAACACCTAGTGCCTCATCAAAACGTCCGAAGTAAAAAAACTTACACTTTGTGCCTCATCGGTATAACCGAAGTAAAATGTGCTTCGCAGCTCATTAGTAAAATCAAAGTAGAAACTCGTACACAAATATAATCTTATGGAATGCCAACTATATCTGACTTGACCCGAACAGTTAATAGGGTAACCAAAGTTGTAATTATATATCATTTATGTAACATCCCGATTTTGGGTCTAGTCGAAACAATGGTTTCGAGACCACAAATCTGAAATAGAAATAATTATTTTATGAATATTTAATTGTTCATGATATGATTGCATGCTTGTGTGAAATTTTCATGAAGAAATTTTATGCCTAAAGTGTCCAATTTGGAGTTAAGGACTAAATTAAAATAAGTTGCAAATTACATGTTCTAGAAGCTTTGAGCATGAAATTGCCATGGAATTTTAATTAGAGGGTCATAAATAGCAGTTTGACCAAATTCTACAATTTTGGATAAAAATGGACATGAATAGTAAAAATTTGAAAGAAAAACCTTAAGGGCATTTTAGTCATTTAGTAATTAAAAGAATAAAAAGGGAAAAATAGAGCAAAATTTGCTTTAATTAGAGGGTCTTAAATAGCAGTTTGACCAAATTCTACAATTTTGGATAAAACTGGACATGAATAGTAAAAATTTGAAAGAAAAGCCTTAAGGGCATTTTAGTCATTTAGTAATTAAAAGAATAAAAAGGGAAAATGGAGCAAAATTTACTTATCTTCTCCAAGTGCTAGCTGAAAATCCCTAAGGAGCCATAGCTAGGGTTTTTCAACTTTTCAAGCTCAATAGTAAGTGCATCCTAGTCCCGTTTTTAATGTTCTTTATATTTTTAAAGTTGTTATCAACTGATCTAGCCATTTCTACTATTTATTTGAGCTAGGGTTCATATTTGGAATTTGACCCATGTGTGGCATGCTTGTATTTTGATGTTTAATGAAAGAATATGCAAGTTTGATGTGTAAGACCCTTAACTCATATCCATCGCCAGACTAGGGTTAAGCGACATTACCAAACATATCGAAACTCTTCGTATTCATTTCACAAGCATCATAGCATCATAGTCAAACATCAACATAAGTCCCTTTCTTAGGTCAATGAGACCTTAAACATGCATTAGGAAGAGGTCGGAACTAAACCGAACATGTTCACAAATTTCAACACTTAGGAAATTTTTCTATTTTGCTAAGGTCACACGCCCGTGTGACTAGGCCGTGTGCCTTACACGGGTATCAGACACACCCATGTGAACCAGCTGTACTAAAACAGGGTGACCATACTGACTTTCACCCATGGCCAATAGACACGCCCATGTGCTATGGCCATGTGATACTTAGCTAGCTACTAACTTATGCCCACGGCTATATGACACGCCCGTGTGTCAAAGCCGTGTGATTCTTAATAGAATACTGTTTTTCTTACACTGCCACAAGGCACGCCCATGTCCCCTAACCATGTGGCACAATGCAGGCTTGGTTTAAGCCAACTTGCCACCCATTATGGGTCAACCTACAAGAAGGAAACAAGCATATATGTACAACTTAATCAACCATTCTTTATTCTAAAACATATATCATTCATTCTCATACCAAGAACTCATCAAGCTTACCTTATTCTTTATCTAATTAAGACATGTCATAGTTGCAAATTAACATCACATATCATAAGCCATTATCAAATATGAGTTCAAACACAAATTAGCCACATCTCATGGCTAACTATATACATCACAAAACATACTTCACAACTACTGGCCTATACATGCCATACTTCAAATATTTACATTTTTAAAAGTACCAAAATGAGATCGATAGTGTGGTGATGATCCTCGACTATCTCTGAGCCTTCAGTAGCTACGATAACTATAAAACAGACAGTAATCACATAGAGTAAGATTCCAAAAGCTTAGTAAGCTCGTACTCAAAACATTCATGGTATATGAACATAAAATGATAATCTATGAGTATTTGCACAATTTCAATCCATATAACAATATCAACTCAATAAGATTCATATACATAACATCATCTACCACTTAGGCATTATACATAACTGAAGCTTCCCGTACTTTTTCACATTTGTACTTACCTCATGTTGAATGTTATAAGACTCTCCATAAGTTATTCATGTTTTACACATCAACACACTTAGTGCTATAAGGTTAGCCGAAGCTAAATATTTCCACACACTTAGTGCTATCTCGAATAACCAAGACTAAGTCGATATCGCACACTTAGTGCCTCAAGTAGTTGAAGCTAGTTAAATCGTACACTTAGTGCCAAAGCTAGTTTAAGTTGCACACTTAGTGCCAAAGCTTCCGATTCATCACTATATTATCCAATTCAATTATATACAACCCATGTAGAATAAAGGCATCAAAACTTACTTAACATCACATTTTAAGTACGAACTTACCTCGTTCTCGGAATTTGTCGACTCGGACTATCTACTCGATAACCTTCGACTTTCCTCGATCTAAGTTTGAATTCCTCCTTTCTTGATCTATAGGTTTTCAAAATTAACCCTTTTATTCATCAATTAATACAATTCCATCTACAAACACATATTTAGGGCATTTTACAATTTAACCTTCATATTTTCACATTTTGACACTTTAGTCCCTAATTCACAAAATCAAAAAATACACATAATTTACATATACTTATGCTTGGCCGAATTCTCCTAGTACTCATACTAGTCCACACATTTCATTTATTTCAAATTTTAGTCCCTCAAAATAACATTTTCTCAAATTAGCCCAAATTTGCTCAAATCCAACTAAAACCCAAAGACAAAACATGTAAACTCAACATCAAGCTTTCATATTTCACCATTTAACAACACAAAACTCATGAATTCATCCATGACACATTTTTAAATCATCAACAAAATCAGAAATTGAGACATGGGCTTTATAGTACACTTAGCAACGATCATAAAAACATAGAAATTATCAAAAATCGAAGCAAAAACATACCTGATTTAAGCTTCCAACTAGCCGAACCCTAGAACTCTTGATCTTTTCTTTTTGTTCTTTAATTTTCAGTACAAACAAGGTATATAATGCCTATTTTCATGTTTTGCTATAACATATATTACTTTGTTAAATTTTAACCATTATAACCTTTATTAAACCATTATAATTTCACCTATCACATATCCTTTTTTGTCCATTCAAACTTCCAATGGTCAAATAACCACATAAGGACCTTTCAAATATAAAGCCAACTCAAATAAGCATTTTAACATCTAGCACACATCTTTTACATTTTATGCAATTAGGTCTTTTTTGCAAATTAAGCACACAACCAATTAAATTTTCGTACGAAACTTTCACACATATCAATTTATGTATCATAAACACAGAAAATAATATTAAAATATTTTTCAAACTCGAATTTGTGGTCCCAAAACCACTATTCCAAGTAGGGTCAAAATCAGACTGTTACAATTCTCCCCCCTTAGGGATTTTCGTCCTCGAAAATCTTACCGTTAAATAGATTTGGATATTGTTGTTTCATAGCATCTTCAGGCTCCCACGTTGCCTCTTCAATACCGTGTCGATGCCACATCACTTTAACTAATGGAATCTTCTTATTATGTAACTCTTTAACCTCTTGAGCTAAGATTCGAATTTATTTTTCTTCGTAGGTCATATCAGACCGAATTTTAATCTCAGATGAAGGAATTACATGCGAAGGATCAGATCTGTACCGTCGAAGCATCGATACATGAAATACATTATGAATCTTTTCTTGTTCTGGTGGCAACAACAATCTATATGCAACCAGCCCAATATGCTCGATAATTTCACACGGCCCGATAAATCTAGAACTCAATTTGCCTTTTCTACCAAATCGAAGCACTTTCTTCCACAGAGACACTTTCAAAAATACTTTTTCACCGATATCAAACTCAATATCTTTTCTTTTCAAATGTGCATATGATTTCTGACGATCAGAAGCTGCTTTCAAACTATCTTGGATCACTTTCACTTTCTGTTCAGTTTCCTTTATCAAATCAACCCATGAATCTTATTTTCGCTGAGCTCTGAAAGGTGTACGGCATTTACGACCGTATAAAGCTTCGTATGGTGCCATTTTGATGCTCGACTGAAAACTATTATTATAAGAAAATTCAATCTAAGGTAAATATTGTTCCCACGTACCTTCAAACTCAAGAATGCAACATCTCAACATATCCTCGAGTATCTAAATAATCCGTTTAGATTGACCATCTATTTGCGGATGATAAGCAGTGCTAAAATGCAATTTAGTACCCAGAGCATCTTGCAATTTCTTCCAAAATCTCGATGTGAATCTCAAATCTCGATCCGATACTATAGACAATGGCACACCATGCAATCTCACTATATCGGAAATGTATAATTTAGCTAATCTATCAAGTGAATAATCAGATCGAACCGGAATAAAATGAGCTGATTTTTTCAAACGATCAACTACAACCCAAATGGCATCTTTCTTCCTCGGAGATAGAGGTAAACCCGACACAAAGTCCATGGTCACTCGATCCCATTTCCACTCCAGGATCATAATCGGTTGTAGTAACCCAGACGACACTTGATGTTCAGCTTTAACTTGCTGACAAATCAAACATTTAGAAACAAATTTAGAGATATCTCTTTTCATTCCGGACCACCAATAATGTTGTTTCAAGTCATTGTACATTTTAGTACTGTCTGGATGCATAGATAACCGACTACTGTGAGCTTCTCTTAGAATCATTTGAATTAACTTAGGATTTATCGGAATGCAAATCCTATCTCAAAATCTTAAATAATTATCTTTATCAACTCTGAATTCTGAATCAGTCTCTACATTACATTGAGCTCTTTTAGCTAAAATCTCATTATCAATTTTCTGAGCTTCAATTATCTGTTGTAAAAACAAAGGGTTTGCTTTCAATTCAGCTAAAACTGAATCATCATTAGAAGAACCAAATGAGAATTCTTTGCACACAAAGCAAATAATGATTTTCGACTCAAAGCATCTACAATAACATTTGCTTTTCCTGGGTGATAATCAATCACAAGTTCGTAGTCTTTCAACAATTCTAACCATCTTCTCTGTCGCAAATTCAAATCTTTCTGAGTCATCAAATACTTTAAACTCTTATGATCAGAAAACACATGACATTTCTCCCCAAACAGATAGTGACGCCAAATCTTTAAAGCAAATACAATAGTAACTAACTCGAGGTCGTGAGTTGGATAGTTCTTTTCATGCGGCTTTAGTTGTCTCGATGCATAAGCTATAACTTTCCCTTCTAGCGTTAAAACACATCCCAAACCAATCAACGAAGCATCACTATAAATCACAAATTCTTTACCTGATTCAGGTTGTACCAATACCGGAGCTTCAGTTAACACAACTTTCAATTGATCAAAGCTGTTTTGACAATTTTCAGACCACTCAAACTTCACATCTTTTTGGAGCAATTTTGTCAATGGAGTCGCAATCATCGAGAAACCTTTTACGAATCTTCTATAGTATCCAGCAAGTCCTAGAAAACTGTGGACTTTAGAAACATTTCTCAGAGGTTTCCAATCTAAAATAGCTAAAATTTTGCTCGGATCAACTCTGATACTAGAGGCTGACACAATATGACCCAAGAAACCAACTTTTCGCAACCAGAACTCACACTTGCTGAATTTTGCATACAACTGTTTATCTCGCAAAGTTTGTAGCACTATTCTCAAATGTTCGGCATGCTCAGATTCATCATGTGAATAAATCAATATGTCATTAATAAAAACTACAACAAATTGATTTAAATACAGCCTAAAAATTCTATTCATCAAATCTATAAAGATAGCAGGCGCATTAGTCAATCCGAAAGGCATAACTAAAAATTCATAGTGGCCATACCTCGTTCTAAAAGCAGTCTTCGGAATATCTGAATCTTTTACTCGTAGCTGATAGTAGCCCGATCTCAAATCTATTTTCGAAAACACAGTAGTTCCCTTTAACTGATCAAACAAATCATCAATTCGGGGCAAAGGATACTTATTCTTGACTGTCACTTTATTCAACTGACGATAATCTATACACATTCTCATCGTACCATCTTTCTTTTTCACAAATAAAACCAGAGCACCCCAAGGTGAGAAACACAATCTAGCAAATCCTCTATCAGTCAATTCTTGCAACTGAGACTTTAATTCTTTTAACTCAGTCAGAGCCATTCTATACGGAGCTATTGAAATCAGAGTAGTACCAGGTACCAATTCTATGCCAAATTCTACCTCTCTAACTGGAGGTAATCCTAGAAGTTCTTCAGGAAACACATCAGGAAACTCACAGATAACAGGTACAGATTCAACTTTCTTTTCTGACACTTTCGAATCAATCACATAAGCAAAGTAGGCTTCACAACCCTTTCTTACAATACTCAAAGCTTTCATCGAAGATATTACAGCAGGCAATCCATTCAAATCACTAGATTCAATTCTAACATTTCATCATTCTTGCATCTCAAATCAATAGTTTCGTTTGCAATTCACCACAGCATCATGCAAAGTTAACCAATCCATTCCCAAAATAATATCAAACTCATCAAAAGGTAACAGCATCAAATCAGCTGGAAAACAATTGTCTTGAAACATTAACGGACAATTCCTACAGACTTTATCAACCAAGACACATCTGCCTAGTGGGTTTGAAACTCTAATTACAAATTCAATAGACTCTATAGACAAAGTCTTATTGTTCACTAAGTTCATACATATATACGAATGTGTTGATCCAGGATCTATCAAAGCAATAACAGAAGTATCATAAAGAGTAAATGTACCCGTAATCACATCTAGTGATGAAGCTTCCTCATGAGCTCAAATAGCATATGCTCTAGCAGGCGCACGGGCCTCAGATCTAACAATTGTGTCTTTTGTTCCTCTTTGGCTACCACTTGCATTTCCCGTATTTCTAGGAGGTCTAACACGAGAAACATTACCACTTTGTCTCGGATTCTGAACATTATCTTTTCTAGCTAAATCTGGGCACTCTTTAATAAAATGGTTTCTCGAACCACAACTATAACAAGCTCGATTATTACTTTTTCACCAGCATTCACCAAAGTGTCGTCTTCCACATTGCTCACATTCAAGCCTTTTATTCTTTGTATTATCAACACTAGCAACAGACGTGGCTGAAGATTTGTAATTTGATTGCAATCTAACATTGTCTCTGTTTGAATATCCCACACTAGACTTTGAATGACTGCTATCATCTCTAAACTTCTTGAATCCAGATTGAAATGATTCGCCCGATGATCTCTTTCGTACATCTCTCGCTTCAAACTCAACCTTTCTTTTCTCTTTCCTAAGATCCTCCGCTTTACATGCTCGTTCAACAAGCACCACGAATTCTTTGATTTCCAGAATCCCAACTAACAAGCGAATATCTTCGTTCAAGCCATCTTAAATCTCTTGCAAATTATTGCTTTCGAAGATACACATTCATGGGCATATTGACTCAACCTTACAAATTCTCGCTCATATTCTCTAACAGACATACGGCATTGCTTAAGCTCAAGAAACTCTTTACGTTTCTGATCACTAAATCTCTGACAGATGTATTTTTTTCGAAATTCAGCTTGGAAGAAATCCCATGTAACTCCTTCACTCGGAATCACTAATGTCAAAGTCTTCCACCAATGATACGCCGTGTCTCTCAAAAGTGAAACAACGCATTTTATACATTCTTCGGGACTCAGGGATAATTCATCAAACACTCTTATTGTGTTCCCTAACCAGAACTCAGCCTTTTCTGCATCATCACATGTTGTAGCTCAGAATTCTTCAACTCCATATTTTCTAATCTTGTCAACTGGTGGTCTACTCAACTGTACTGAATTCAATGGTGGCATATCTGAAGTTTGAAGAGGATTAACCGGGGATGGAGGTTGTTGTACAACCGAATTGGTTATAATATATTGGGTGAACCAATCGTTTATCATCTGATAGAAGGCTTGCTTAGCCTCGCTATCACAGCTACTCATAGCCAATCGAGAATCATCTTACACCGTCCTTTGTGTGGGAGCAGGCGCATTGCTTTCAACATCGTCAGCTACAGGTCTATCGGGATCCATTAGCTACAGGTCTATCGGGATCCAAGAATTCATCAAACTTACCTTCTTCTTTATCCAGCTAAGACATACCATAGTTGCAAATTAACATCACAAATCATAAGTCATTATCAAATATGAGTTCAAACACAAATTAGCCAAATCTCATGGCTAACTATATACATCACAAAACATACTTCACAACTACTAGCCGATACATGCCATACTTCAAATATTTACATTTTTAAAATTACCAAAATGAGATCAATAGTGTGGTGACGATCCTCGACTATCCCCGAGCCTTCAGTAGCTACGAGAACTGTAAAACAGACAGTAATCGCACAGAGTAAGCTTTCAAAAGCTTAGTAAGCTCGTACTCAAAACATTCATGGTATATGAACATAAAATGATAATCTATGAGTATTTGCATAATTTCAATCCATATAACTATACCAACTCAATGAGATTCATATACATAACATCATCTACCACTTAGGCATTATACATACCTGAAGCTTCCCGTACTTTTTCACATTTGTGCTTACCTCATGTTGAATGTTATAAGACTTTCCATAAGTTATTCATGTTTTACACATTAGCACACTTAGTGCTAAGGTTAGCCAAAGCTAAATATTTTCGCACACTTAGTGCCATCCCGAATAGCCGAGACTAAGTCGATATCGCACACTTAGTGCCTCAAGTAGTCGAAGCTAGTTAAACCGCACACTTAGTGCCAAAGCTAGTTTAAATTCCATACTTAGTGCCAAAGCTTCAGATTCATCACCATATTATCCAATTCAATTATATAAAACCCATGTAGAATAAAGGCACCAAAACTTATTTAACATCATATTTTAAGTACGAACTTACTTCGTACTCAGAATTTGTCGACTCGGACTATCTACTCGATAACCTTCGACTTTCCTCGATCTAAGTCCGAATTCCTTCTTTCTTGATCTATAGGTTTTCAAAATTAACCCTTTTATTCATCAATTAATACAATTCCATCTACAAACACATATTTAGGGCATTTTGCAATTTAACCTTCATATTTTCACATTTTGAAACTTTAGTCCCTAATTCACAAAATCACAAAATACACATAATTTGCATATACTTATGCTTGGCCGAATTCTCCTAGTACTCATACTAGTTCATACATTTTATTTATTTCACATTTTAGTCCCTCAAAATAATATTTTTACAAATTATCCCAAATTTGCTCAAATCCAACTAAAATCCGAAGACAAAACATGTAAACTCAACATCAAGCTTTCATATTTCAACATTTAACAACACAAAACTCATGAATTCATCCATGACACATTTTTAAATCATTAAAAAAATCAGAAATTGAGACATGAGATTTATAGTACACTTAGCAACGATCAGAAAAACATAGAAATTATCAAAAATTGAAGCAAAAACATACCCGATTTAAGCTTCCAACTAGCCGAACCCTAGAACTCTTGATCTCTTCTTTTTGTTCTTCAATTTTTGGTACAAACAAGGCATGTAATTCCTATTTTCATGTCTCGTTATAACATATATTACTTTATTAAACATTTGACCATTATAACCTTTATTAAACCATTATAATTTCACCTAACACATAACCTTTTTTGTCCATTCAAACTTCCAATGGTCAAAAAACCAGATAAGGACCTTTCAAATATAAAGCCAACTCAAATAAGCACTTTAACTCTAACACACAGCTTTTACATTTTATACGATTAGGTCTTTTTTTCAAATTAAGCATACAAACAGTTAAATTTTTGCACGAAACTTTCACACATATCAATTTACTATCATAGACATAGAAAATAATATTAAAATATTTTTTTGACTTGAATTTTTGGTCTCAAAACTACTATTCTGACTAAGGTCAAAATCGGACTGTTACATGATGTGTGTGTAACATCTTTTACAAAGTGATTTTGTATGAAAATACCTAAAAAGGACCTATTTGTAAAAGTTGTTAAATGGGTAGTAAATATGTGAAATAAAGAAAAATGTGGGCTGATATAAGTAGGAATATGAATCGGCTAGGCTTGGGTAACAAAGAAAATGCATGTATTTCATTTTACAAGCCTAGTGATCGATTTGTAAATAAGTGAAAAGTTAAGGTAAAAAGGTAATTTCAGAAAAGTATGTGTTATGGGTCGATACAAACAATATATGTATTAAATAAGCTAAATTTTGCATTATAGATCAAGAAAAATTTGATTCGGGTCTTGATCGGGGGAAAACAAGGTTTACAAAGGATAGACTTGTTTTCATCATTTTGGTACCGAGGTAAGTTCGTATGTGAATAATGCAATATGTATTGTGTTCAATGCTTTTATATTCTATGAATTTAAATGCTTTATTATTATTATGATTTATGTACCGATTATTCCCGAAGTGAATGGTGGGTATTACCGGCATTGAGATCGATATTACGAGCAAGTCTTACAGCGATATATTAAGTAAGGAAATCTCGTTTGAACCTTAGGAATAGTTTAGGATACAAGTGAAATGTCACTAGGAATTTTATGATTTGTGCTCATGAGATAAGCCATATAAGTTTATATGGTTCTGGGTGCTAGTCTTGTACGTCCTACCGGTGGCTGGGTAGTCCGGCATGTGTTGCGGATACCTGACAGCTTATGTGAGCAGCCCGTGTAGTTACGTCCTAACTGAAAACTTGTGTGAGCAGGCGCGTGAATAGCTCGAGAATAAGCTTTTATATGTTATGCGATAGGAGGTAGCTTTAGCTATGTATGTGGCATTTATGTGCGAGCTTTCCATGTATCCAATAATATTCCAAATGTTCAACGGGTAAATTATCGAGTAACTTGATAGAAGACCCAAAGGGGTAAGTCAATGAGAAGAATGAGTATGAGTTGTGTTAAGAGTTGGTGCAGGTATGTACACCAAACTCATGAATAATGCCTTGATATATGATGAACTTCTAATAAGGTAGTTTATGTGAGGAGTAAGTTTAAGTGTTTTGATGAAATACAAGTTTTATGTTCATTATGTTAAATGTATGTTAAATACTTGTTTAGATTGCATATTATTTACATATGGACTTACTAAGCTTTAAAGCCTACCCCCTTTCCTTTTCTTTTCTTATAGTATCGCCAAGCTAGCTCGGGGATCGAAGGACGTGGAGTTTTTGATCAAACTATCAATTGGACATTTGGGTATAGTTAGCCTCAACATTTTGAGTATGGCATATATAGGAAACTTGGTCATTTGTTATGTGTCATATTGATTAGCCAAATGGGTTGGCTCATGGTGGTATTATGATTATTTTGTATATGGCCATGAGGGATGGCCTATATTGATTATTGGGTTGTTGCCCTAAGTAATTATGCATGCATGCAAATGTGTTTATGCTCGATGTGGTTAGGGTTTCTTGTGGATGATGAGTGTGATGAATGGAATATATGCTTAATGAATAAATTGGGACTAATATGCATGACTATAACTATAGTAAAATTTAGTAAATTGAAAATAGGTTTATAATGATGAATTAGTGTGAAATTGGTATGGAATGCCATATGAAAGCATGATGGGTTGAATATGTGATACGTCGACATTATAATGGCATGAAATAATCATGATTGTGAGAATTTGAGTAACCAAATGTGCCATGTTTCATGCCATGGAGTGGGTTTAAGTATGTGAGTGTTTAAAATATACAAATGGCTTGGAAAATAGCCTCAAAGTTGTCCAAATGTGTGTGACACATGGTCTACCCCATGGGCGTGTGATCGGCCGTGTGTCTCCTGCACCCTAATTAGGAAAAATAGAATGCCCAGTAGTAAACACGGGCAAAGACATGGCTGTGTGTCTCAGCCATGTGAAAGACACGGCCTTAGGACATGGGCGTGTGCCCAGGTCGTGTGAAGTCTGCTCCTATTTTGTGAAAAATTAAGAAATTTAATAGACCACATGGCCTAAGCACACGGGCGTGTGACTTGGATGTGTGACCATATTTTGTGCATGACATCATAAACAGAGAGCTTCATGGGCTAGGCACACGGGCGTGTGGCCGTATTTCATGATGTAATTTTTCTAAGTTTTCCAAAAGTTTCCAAAGTTTCCGATTTAGTCCTAAACCACTTCCTATGCATGTTTTGGGTCTCGTAGGCTCATTTACGAGATGTCATGAAAATAAATGAAAAGTTTTAAATTTGGACAGAAATTCATGTCTTGATTTTGTATGATTGTTTGAGCTTATGTCCGGTAACGCCCCGTACCCTGTTCCGGCGTCAAATACGGGTAAGGGGTGTTACAGTTTACATGTTTACATATCATAGTTTCATACCATTTTCATCATCATTTCATATCACATATCATTTAGCAAGTTCATATCATGCTCGTTTTTAACATGCTCATATCAATTAAATTCTCGACATTCGATACCGTCATAGACAAACCGAGTCATGAGGCAAGTAATAAGCTTACCTCGATAACTAGTTTTGCTAGAACCATGTATTTATAACATGATATACATATTGAACTCAAATCATAAAAGTACAAATCAAATTTTCGTCACTTGTCTACAACTCTTGTCTTTCCCTTATGTCGAGATAGCTTGACATCATCTTTGGCTATGTTCAATAATTCAATTATAACAACAATATCAATTTAAATCCAATTCACATTCAAACACAATAAAGAATATTTTAATCTTATTCATTTTATTCCTTATATACGGGATACTCATATTTTTCTGTATCTAACATCAGATCAAAATCAGATTTTACATCCTTTAATTAGGAACCTTATACTTTCTATCTATAATATTATTTCATGACAATTTTTAGCTTATCTAATTTAGTCCATAATGTCACAAAGTTATCTAATAAGTTTAACTTAATTTCTAACTTAGTCCTTATCATAATCTAAGCTTACTTACTACCAATTTCTCCAAATCAAGCTCGAAATCATGAATTTCATTTTAATGGAAACTTGTTATGTAACACCTCAAACCCGGCCCAGACGTTATGGCCCAATCTGGCGTGTCAAATTGAAGTGTTTTAGCGAAAGCCATGTTTTCATTGAAAATCCTTCTTAAAATAAAAGAAAATCTTAATTATAAAAAAAAATCCTTTCAATCGCTTGTTCAAAACATATGATTTGATGAAAATAAGTCACCTTAAAAAAATTGTTGCGGAAATGTAGAAAAGACATACTATAGTTTAAGAAACCATGTTCAACTCCTTATAATTACATCACATAAAAATAATAATCCAAATAATAACAAAATGGAAGCCTTATTACATTCTGGTCTGAAAAGTACTTAATAAAATAGAAACTTATATGCTTCTAAAAGAAAAACAAGTCCCAGTT
Source organism: Gossypium hirsutum (assembly GCF_007990345.1). Taxonomy (NCBI): domain Eukaryota; kingdom Viridiplantae; phylum Streptophyta; class Magnoliopsida; order Malvales; family Malvaceae; genus Gossypium; species Gossypium hirsutum. Next base: position 16,994,249 of record NC_053432.1, read on the forward strand.
GTCTTGCTAGCTAGCCACCCAGAGTCCCTCCAAACACCGAACCTTCTACTGAGCATCACCTAAAAATAAAATAAAAGAGGGGGTGAGTTTTCGCAAACTCAGTGTGTATAACCCTCGACAAGTAACAAGCATTCAATAATCACCATACATCAAATATGAAATGCAATGCAGTGCAATCCCATCCCAATAATCCATCCGCTACACACCAACTCCGTCCCCCGGTACACATCATGTGGGGATATAAATATCGTACCACCCAACCGATACACATCTATGGTAGCCCGGTTGCGGAACTACCGTCATTTATACATTTGGCTTATAATCCATCGGTGGATCCACGGTTGTCAAGCAACCATGCAATCCTCATATACTTCCTCCGTTCCATAATTCCCAACCTATATGCAACCTAAGAAGAATATCATATGTGAGCAACAGATATGCATGTAAAATCCATAACACTTACATTCAACACTCAGGGGTAATTTGGTCATTTTTTCCCTTAGGGGCATATTGGTAATTTTCCCTTTACTACGATTTTCACTTACCTTGGCCCGTTAACAAATCTCGTGAGATAAGATGAACGAATACTATGCACCAGGTAGGAATCTAGAGAAGAGGAGGTGAGTCATTAAGACCGCTTAAGTACCAAGCTCTACCTAACTTCAATCCTAGACATGCATATACCCGTTGCCACACCTTAACCCTATGACTTGTCCACGTTTGCATTAAATTAATTAAGTTTTATGTAATTATCATATACTAGGCCCAAAACCCCTAAATACATGCATATGACCCACTTGGCCCAATCTCATTTATATGGCCCATCAGGCTCAATTCATATTCATATGACCCATTAGGCCCAAATCACCTTTATATGGCCCGTTAGGCCCAAATCACCTTATATTCATACTCACACACAAATTTTCTATCACATAGCATCAAATATCATATTTTGCCTATTATGGGCCCAACAGCCCATCGGGCCTATTAAGCCTATTCTGGCCCGGTTGGCCAGATTACAGCCCAAGTCCATGGAATCACCCATAGGCTTAGACAACCTATCAGTTTCCTCCTCTCGAGTTTTCGCGCACTCGCAAGACTACCGCAGCCAAACTTTTGGCTTTTCGGCATTTTGGTTTTTGCCGATCTAATGTGTGTGTGCAGTGTATGTACACACCTGGTAAGCAAGCGTGCTGCGATTCCCTTAGTCACCAACCTACAAACGATATCATCCTTCAATTAATCGTATGCTTAATACATATTTTACCCAAAAACTGAAACCTCACCTTAACCTTACCTTGAACACCAATCCCTAATAGCTTTTCCTTGATCACATACTCCCTAGATCTGCATTAATCTTACTCATTAAAACCAAATACTAGGGGACTAGCATCCAACATAATTCACCCCCTTATCTCACTTACGACCAGTCAGCCAACCTTAGCCAATAAGAGAGGAATACTTACCAAAACCGCAAAACACCTAAGGTGCAATTTGGCAGAGAGCTAAAACCCGAGATCCAATACTAATTCCCCACCAAAGTTGATTAGAAAGAGTGAGGGAGGGAAGTAATCGGTATTAACAATACTAGCCGAAAAAGAGATAAGGTACTTACACCAAAAGAGTAATCGGCCCAAGGGAGGTTCAGCTTTTCGACTTTTAAACTGATATGGTGAATAAGTTTTTTTGGCACAAATTAAATAAGAAGGGTAGAAGAAGGAATCGGCTAACCCAAAGGGTAAATCAAAAGATATTTGAGGAGAGAAAGAATGGCAAAAGAATCAGCTAGCAAAGAGGGAAAAGCCAATCGGCGTTACAAAAAAAATGAAGAATTCGGCATTAGCCTAGGATCCCAAACTCAGCACATATTTATAACCTCTAGCCAAATTTCCTGACCCTCAATTCCCAATTCAGCTCCATCACTTCCCCTTCTCATCTCCTCATTTTTGTCCCTGATAACTCCCCAATCTATTTCCTAAATTTTCTCTTCTGAACACTCCCCTTAGAGTCCATCTTTACGCCACTTCCAACCTTCTAGAAGGCCAAAATTAAACTCCCAAAAATACTAAGCTAAGATTCGAACCTCGAATCTCCTTGCTATCCACTAATGCCACCTCCCTACACCCTAAGTAGAGTCACTTAGCCACTCCTCCACAAGGCTTTTTGATGCCATTTTCCCCTATCTTTATTTAAAAGGCCATCTACTCCCAATCTAGATTCTTTTAATAATTAAATTAAAATTCCTCAACCACAAAACTCAACCCAGAACTTCTCCAACAAACCTAGACACTTCAAATTCCTTAAAAGCCAACAAGTCATTTGTCATTTTCTTACTTACTTAAAAATTTTATGAAACCCAAAGCCCAAAGCCCAATTCATCTAGGCCCAAAATTTGGGGCATTACAACTCTACCCCCTAAAAGAAATTTCTTCCTCGAAATTCCCAACTATTAGTACAGTTGCATAACATAGACTACCACACCACGCTCCCACTACACACTCTAATTCCAAACTAAGTAAATAGCACATTATGGATAAAGTACATACCAATATTCGCCTCTAGAGCATCTCTGTCCTTTCGACGAGGTACTGCATAGACCAATACTAGCTCTCTCGCCTGAGCATGACCTACGCCTCTGTCCAGTGCTCCACAGCTAAAACTGTTTCCACCCTTGGCCTAACCATGGCCTCTGGGCGGCTGCTAACCACCCCTTGGTGGCAGTACATCACCTCGGCCCGCATCTGGCACCTGAGCTATCATTCTAGGGCAATTCTTGATCTTTTGCTTTATTGATCCACACGCTAGACAAGCTACTGTCCACTTCCAACACTTGCCTACATGACCTTTCCCACAATCAGCACAGGGTGGCACCCCTGGATTAACAGTAGGGGGCCCTACTCTAACTGGCCCATTATCTCTGGCCCTAACCCTCGGCCTCTGTCCAACACCAGGAGTCTCAGCCTCCCTTTTATTCTTACCCCCTTTCTTTTTCCCGATTTAGGCGCTCAGTGCACTTTACCTCCTCCGCTATATTTGCTTTCTCCACCAATTTCGAGAAAACTCGCTCCCTTTGTGGAGCTATCAATACCCTAAGGCTATCTTTCAGTCCATCATCAAACCTAACGCAACGCTCATAGTCCATTGCCACCATTACTTTTGCATACCTACTAAGGCATAGAAATTCCGCCTCATACTTCGCCACAGATTTGTTTCCTTGGGTCAAGTTCAAGAGCTCCTTCCTTCTAGCATCCACATAACTCGCACCCACATACTTCCCTTAGAACACAGTTTTGAAAATCTCCCAACTGACCTGCTCAGGTTGGGTGCCATCTTTCACTGTCAGCCACCACTGGTAAGTTTCTTCCTTAAGCAGTGACACTACCTCTTTCAAATTTTTCTTAGGAGAACAGTCCAAGTCCTCCATTATCCTTTCGGTGGCCTCCAACTAGTATTCTTCCACGTTAGGAGCCACACCAGCCACACCTTTAAAGATCTCAGCCCCATTTGATTGAAGTCGCTCCAGAATGGACCCCGATTTCCCATGCCATTATTGGGTCCAATGACCCTTTCCAAAATCCTCAGCACTGCCTGCGACAATGCATATTCTCCTGCAACCCAATCATATAGTCCATTCCCCGCCACAGGTGAAGCTGGAGCCTCTTCTACTCCAACATTGGGCATATGGCCCGATGCTAACGATTCAGCCCTAACATTCCGCGGCCTCGACCACGGCCTCTCATACCTCTTCTAGCACTCATTGTCGATTGACATATTTTTTTGATTAAAGATTTTATGGAGTTTTAGTTAGTTTAATAATTAACTCGATGTTTTATAGAAGTAATTTAAAAGAAGATTGTTTTTCAAAAATCCTCTACAGTTTCAGGATCCTACAGGCTTCAGTTCCATTCTAACATAATCATCTAAAGTAGCCCTCTAACTATCTACTGTATAACAATTTAAATAAGCTCAAGATCCAAGGGAATTACTTGGTTCGATGTAGGAGACTCGGTGTGCCGCTCAGCAAGACTTCCCATTTTCCAAGACATTGTAAAAATTATATATATATTTAAAAAATCCAAAAAGAAACCAAATAATAAGGCCCACTTCACAGCCCGTGTTTTGCAACTTGGGCTCTAATACCACTAAATATAACACCCCAAACTTGGCCTAGATGTTATGGCCGAATCTAATGTGTCACATTGAAGTGTTTTAGCTAAAATCGTGTTTTCATTGAAAACCCTTCTTAAAATAAAAGAAAATCTTAATTACAAAAAAAACTCCTTCCAATCGCTTGTTTAAAACATATGATTTGATGAAAATAAGTCACCTTAAAAAAATTGTTGCGAAAACGTAAAAAAGACATACTATAGCTTAAGAAACCATGTTCAACTCCTTATAATTACATCACATAAAAATAAAAATTCAAATAATAACAAAATGGAAGCCTTATTACATTCTGGTCTGAAAAGTACTTAATAAAATAGAAACTTATATGCTTCTAAAAGAAAAACAAGTCTCAGCTATCTTGCTAGCTGGCCAGCTAGAATCCCTTCAAACATCGAACCTTCTACTGAGCATCACCTGAAAATAAAATAAAAAAGGGGGTGAATTTTCTTCAACTCAGTGTGTACAACCTGCGACGTGTAACAAGCATTCAATAATCACCATGCATCAAACATGGAATGTAATGCAATGCAATATCATCCTAATGATCCATCCGCTACACACCAACTCCGTCCCCTGATACATATCATGTGGGGATATAAATATCGACCCACCCAACCGGTACACATCCATGGTAGCTCGGTTGCAGAACTACCTTTATTTATACATTGGGCTTATAAGCCGTCGGTGGATCCACGGTTGTCAAGCAACCATGCGATCCTCATATACTTCCTCCGTTCCATAATTCCCAACCCATATGCAACCTAAGCAGAATATCATATGCGTGCAGTAGATATGCATGTAACATCCATAACACTTACATTCAACACTTAGGGGTAATTTGGTCATTTTTTCCCTTAGGGGCATATCGGTAATTTTCCCTTTACTATGGTTTTCACTTACCTTGGCCCGTTAACAAATCTCATAAGCTAAGATGAACAAATACTATGCACCAGGTAGGAATCCAGAGAAGAGGAGGTGAGTCAATAAGACCGCTTAAGTACCAAGCTCTCCCTAGCTCCAATCCTAGACATGCATATACCCGTTGTCATACCTTAACCCTATGACTTGTCCACGTTCGCATTAAATTAATTAAGTTTTATGTAGTTATCATATACTAGGCCAAAAACCCCTACATACATGCATATGGCCCACTTGGCCCAATTTCATTTATTTGGCCCATTAGGCCCAATTCATATTCATATGGCCCATTAGGCCCAAATCACCTTTTTATGGCCCGTTAGGCCCAAATAACCTTATATTTATAACTCACACACAAATTTTCTATCACATAGCATCAAATATCATAATTTACCTATTATGGGCCCAACAACCCATCGGGCCCATTAAGCCTATTTTGGCCCGGTTGTCCAGATCGCAGCCCAAATCCATGGAATCACTCATAGGCCTCAGACAACCTATTGGTTTCCTCCTCTCGAGTGTTCGTGCATTCGCAAGACTATCGCAGCCAAACTTTCGGCTTTTCAGCATTTCAGCTTTTGCTGATCTAATGTATGTATGCAATGTACAACACCTGGTAAGCTAGCGTGCTACGATTCCCTTAGTCACAAACCTACAAACAATATCACCCTTCAATTAATCGTATGCTTAATACATATTTTACCCAAAAATCGAAACCTCACCTTAACCTTAACTTGAAGACCAATCCCTAATAGCTTTTCCTTGATCACGTACTCCCTAGATCTGCATTAATCTTACTTATTAAAACCAAATACTAGGGGACTAGCATCTAACATAACTCACCCCCTTATCTCACTTATGACCATTCGGCCAACCTGAGCCAATAAGAGAGGAATACTTACCAAAATCGCAAAACACCTAAGGAGCAATTTGACAGAGAGCTAAAACCAGAGATCCGATACTAGTTCCCTACCAAAGTTGATTAGAAAGAGTGAGGGAGGGAAGTAATCATTATTAACAATACTAGCCGAAAAAGAGATAAGGTACTTACACCAAAAGAGTAATCGACCCAAGGGAGTTTTGGCTTTTTGGCTTTTAAACTGATATGGTGAATAAGTTTTTTGGCACAAATTAAAGAAGAAGGGTAGAAGAAGGAATTGGCTAACCCAAAGGGTAAATTAAAAGAGATCTGAGGAGAGAAAGAATGGCAAAAGAATCAGCTAGCAAAGATGGAAAAGGCAATCAGCGTGAAAAAAATGAAGAATTTGGCATTAGCCTAGGATCCCAAACTCAGCACCTATTTATAGCCTATAGCCAAATTGCCTGACCCTCAATTCCCAATTCAGCTCCATCACTTCCCCCTTCACATCTCCTCGTTTTTCTCCCTAATAACTACCCAATCTATTTCCTAAATTTTCTCTTCTGAACACTCCCCTTAGAGTTCATCTTCACGCCACTTCCAACCTTCTAGAAGGCTAAAATTAAACTCCCAAAAATACTAAGCTAGGATTCGAACCTCGGATCTCCTTGCTATCCACTAACGCCACCACCCTACACCCTAAGTGGTGTCACTTAGCCACTCCTCCACAAGGCTTTTTAATGCCATTTTCCCCTATCTTTATTTAAAAGGCCATCTACTCCCAACCCAGATTTTTTTAATAATTAAATTAAAATTCCTCCACAACAAAACTCAACCCAAAACTTCTCCAACAAACCTAGACATTTTAAATTCCTTAAAAGCCAACATGTCATTTTTCATTTTCTTGCTAACTTAAAAATTTTATGAAACCCAAAGCCCAAAGCCCAATTCATATAGGCCCAAAATTCGGGGCGTTACAACTCTACCCCCTAAAAGAAATTTCATCCTCGAAATTCCCAACTATTAGTACAGCTGCATAACATAGACTACTACACCACACTTCCGTCGTGCAGTCTAACTCCAAACTAAGTAAATAGCACATTATGGATAAAGTACGTACCAATATCCGCCTCTAGAGCGTCTTCGTCCTCTCGACGACGTGTTGCATAGACCAACACTGGTTGTCTCACCTCAGCATGACCTGCACCTCTGTCTGGTGCTCCACGGCCAAAACCGTTTCCATCCTTGGCCTGACCATGGCCTTTGGGCAGCTGCTGACCACCCCTCAGTGGCAGTACATCACCTCGTCCCACATTTGGCACCTGATTTGGCATTCTAGGGCAATTATTGATCTTATGGTCCATGGATCCACATGCTAAACAAGCTCTCGTCCTCTTCCAACACTCGTCTACATGACCTTTCCCACAATCAGCACAGGGTGGCAACCCTGGAGTAACAGTAGGGGCCCTACTCTAACTGGCCCATTATCTCTGGCCCTAACCCTACTCTAACTACTATATAAATTAAATGTAAATGGTGGATGATCATCATTTCCCACCATCAATATGAAGAATAAGAGTTTAATAACCATTTAGGCCCTTTGGAGCTAAATAGGTCCTCAAATAATTTCTAAATTAAAACTTAATAGCGATGGCACTTTTACAATTTAGACCTTGAGCTTTAATTAACAATTTTCTCAGATAAATTACTTAACTGATCTCTAATATATTTTCATATTAACTTCGTCCATCTTCCTATTTTATCCTTACGGACTCGATTTACAAAAATAGGGTTCCGAAACTGCATTTTTTGACACATGTAAAAGTTAGGTCGTTACAATCAATCTACCCTTGCTTGAATGAATTGAAAAGATGCCTAAGTATGCTAAGTTCCTTAGAGAAATCTTGTCTAGGTGTAAGAAGAGAGGTAGGGATGAGAAAATAGACATGAGAACCGAATGTAGCACGGTTCTATCTAGGAAAATCTTGCCTAAGCTTAAGGATCTTGAAAGCTTTACTATACTTATAGATATAGGGGGAAATTTTGGGAAAGCTCTTTGTGATTTAGGAGTTAGAATTAATCTAATGCCTCTTTCTATCTGACTTAGATTACATTTAGGGGATTTACGAGACACTTTGGTTACTTTGCAATTAGCTAGTAGGTCTTTGGTGCATCCTAAGGGTGTGTTAGAGGACGTGTTTTTCAAATTTAGGTAATTTATTTTTCCAATTGACTTCATTGTGATGGATTTTTAGGAAGACTTAAAGATTCTCATTCTATTAGGAAGACCATTTTTGGTCACTTCTAAATCTACAATTGATATAGAGAAAGGCAAACTTATTATGAAAATAGATGGTGACATAAAGGTGTTCAAATTTGTTAATACCTATTCAGAGATGAGAAATTCTTCTTATCATTCTTTTCATTCAATTAATTCTTCAAATTCTCATTATACTAATAAAGTTGTTCGAGGGTATTTGCATGTTGGATCTGGTGCCCTAAGTGTAGTATTTTCTTCTATATACACTTGCATTTTATTAACAAATTGGTTTAAATTTCTTTCATAAATTACATTAATACCCTTTGTATACTTTCCTCAATGGTTTTTGCACACAAATAAAAATGGAAGCAAATATTGGCTCACTAGTTATCTAATGTTTAACTAATACTAAACAGTCATACATGGTCAAATCATAATACAAAAAGACAAAAAGACAACTTATATTAGTAGATGAACCTAAACATGTCCTTAGTCTAATTGAAAATGATCAAACTGATTAAAAGGCTAACATGTTGTCTATCAAGTCTAATTGGGGAGATGATTTTTCTTGAGCATCAAAGCAGATGACTCCTAGAAGATAGAAACATAAATGTGACAAACTAAACTGATAGCACATCGGACAAGACCCAAGTAACATAGACCTTGAATCCGTTTATGGATTTATTCACTTGTGAGATTCATTGTGTGACAACCTTAATCCTAAGTAGATGATGTACTATGTATGCGTGACTCATATATTGTGATGTAAGTAAAAGCCTGAGTTCAAATATAGAAGAAACCAAAAGCCAGTGTGTCAGGTATACAACCTCTACAATATGTAGCATCTTTCACAATAGTGGAATTCATAGCACAAGAAACGGGTAAATGATATCCTCCCATTGGCAGTACATGATAGATGAAAGGTAAATGTGGCCATGAGTCATTCTTCTTTGTGGTAAATGATAAACCGTAATCTATACATATTTTTATCCTATGCTTAGCACATTTATGGATGATTTCTCCTTAGATTTGGTGAATTCGATGCTCCTAACTCTTTAATTTCATGTTTTATACTTAGGTGAGCATAGGAGAGTAAAAAGAGCAAAAAACGGGCCGAAAATGAAGAAATGGACCCACATGGGAAAGCAACACGGCCTAGACTTCCTCACATGGGTAAGCCACATGGCCGTGTACATTTGGCAGGGTCAAAGGCCGACTTACATAGGTAGACTACACACCTGTCCCTATTTAACAGCCTTGACCACAGGCTGGAGCAATTGCACACGGGCGTGTCCCTGCCAAGCCCAAGTATAGTCCTATTGGGAAAAGGCCACTTTTGGGGGCTCCTAGGCATTGTAAAGCCTATTTAAACACTTGATGAGGCATTTAGAAGGGACACATAGAGTAGGAGGCAATGAATTACTCAAGGGAAGCCGATTGATCCATCTCAAAAGCTGGATTCATCGTCAAGACTGAAGATCTCCCTTCAACTCCCATTCAGGGGTTTTGGGTTTTCTTTATGTTTTGTTATCTTTATTCTTTTGAGATGTTTTCTTTCATAAGTATGAAATAAACCCCCTAAATACCTAAGGGGAATGAAACCTAAGACAGGTCTTGTTATTATTATTTGAATTGTATGATAAATATTTGACTTATTCTTAATTATGTGTTCTTAATTCTTGTTTTAATATTCTAAGTTATTGATTAAAGTTAATGCTCTTATTTAGAGAAGGAAAAGACCCTGTCTAAGAGTAAATTTGTCGTAATTAAGCGGAGTTGATTGCACGCCTAGAGATAGGATGATAAGATTTTTCCGGATTAGGGTGAAACCTAATAAGGGGATCCATAGATCGAGTTAATGCAACACTGGCGCATTAATTAGAAAAAGATTTCAATTAATCAACCTAGGGTTAGATGTTATTAGTCTCGAGAGACATAATAGTATAACTTAGGGATTTCTAGGGATCAAGTCAAATGAATAAATCGTCTGATTCAGAGTCAAATAACAAGTGAAATCTAGGTGGATTTTTCCTTGGGTATTGTCTTAATAAATCGAATTTTCCCCAAAAGCTTTTCCCCAATTTCTCTCTATGCATCCTTAGTTTAATTAATTAGTTTAGATAAACAAACCCCTTAATTTTTAGGCTAGATAATAAAAAGGAAAATTACTAGTAGTCTTGGTTCTTTTGGGTTCGACAATCTGGTCTTGCTAAAGCTATACTACTATTCGATAGGTACACTTGCCTTCATCGTGATAATAGCTAGTTCTAAGAACGATTAATTTAAAATTTTTAAAACCTGTCGCGAATATCATGTATCAAGTTTTTGGCGCCCCGTTTCCGGGGAACTAAGATATTAGGAACACTCAATTTTTATTACTTTAGCCATTTTACTTTATTTACAATTTGTAATTTTTATTTTCTTTTGTAATTTTTCTTTTATTCGTTTCGGGTAGGTTTTTATAGTGTATGACTAGAAGAAAACCGTCGGGACCATTACTGTTTGATATTGAGATCGATCGCACATTCCACAAAAACCAAAGAGAAATAAGGCGAAGCTTACGATACACAGAGGAAGAGCAAGAGAACGATACTTCAACCACAACTGAGTAGATGGCTGAAAACCAGAAAAATCCGCTACCTCCTGCGATTGCCGCTGATCCAGTAAATCAGAATCCTGCTCCACGTACTATGTATGATTATGCTAAACCTTCTTTAATAGGAACTGAATCGAGCATCGTTAGGCCTACTGTTGCTGCGAATAATTTTAAACTGAAACCTAACACTATTCAAATGATCCAACAATTTGTTCAGTTTGATGATTTGCAGGATGAGGACCCAAACGCTCATTTGGTGAATTTCTTAGAATTTTACCTTCTGATGATGCCATTCGCCTTCGGTTATTCCCTTTTTCATTGAGGAACAAAGCTAAACAGTGGTTGAACTCGTTACCACAAGGGTCAATCACTACTTGGGAGCAAATGAAAGAAAAGTTTTATGAAAATATTTTCCGCCAGCTAAAACGGCTAAATTACGTAATGATATCTCTTCTTTTGTGCAGATGGATTTAGAAACACTGTACGATACATGGGAGAGATACAAGGACCTTTTGTAATAGCCCAAAATTGGGTCTAGTTGGAATAGAGGTTTCGGGACCACAAAATCTGAGATATAAATAATTATTTTATGATTATTTTGAGGTCTATGATATGATTGCATGATTGTGTGAAAATTTTGTGAAGAAATTCTATGCATAAAGTGCTTAATTCGAAGTTAGGGACTAAATTGAATAAGTTTCAAAACTTGCATTCTAGAAGTTTCTAGTATGAAATTGCTTTGAAATATTAATTAGGAGGTCTTAAATAGCAATTTGACCAATTTCTAAGTTATGGACAAAAATTGGACATGGATGGAATTTTTGGAAAGTTTAGTAGTAAGGGCATTTTGGTCATTTAGGGGTAAAATGAATTAAAATACAAAATTAAAAGCCAATTTTCCTCATCTTCTTCACTATGGACGTGTATACCAAGGGATACTCCATGGCTAGGGTTTTCAAGCTTCCCAATCTCAATTGTAAGTCCGTTCTAACCTCGTTTTTCAAGTTCTTTACGTTTTTGGAGTCCCGGTAACTTAATTTAGCTTATGCTAGCAATAATTCAACCTAGGGTTCATATTTGGAAAAGTACCCATAGGTAAAATTTGTGTATTATGGTGTTTTATGATACAATATGAAGTTTTAAATTATGTTAGAGAGCTTGTGCTACTCGGTTTTAAGTGAAAACGAGCAAAATGGCTTAATCGGTAAAAATACCTAATAGTCATAAGTATATGTTAGAGTGAGAATTTGATGTTGCCATAGAAGGGAAACGTGATCATCATGTCATAAAACATAAGAATAAGGGATGAATTTTAATTCCCGAGCCTAGGGGCAAAAGTGTAAATATGCAAAAGTTTAGGGGCAAAATTGTAATTTTTCTAAAGTTTGAGTTAAGGACTGTTTTGAATAGTACATTAATTAAATAACTAAAATATGATGTTTTAGATCCTGGAAAATGAGATTTGAACCTAGAATGAGAGAAAAATCAAAAATTGGGAAAGTTGGTAAAATGGCCGTTTTAATATCATGGTAAGTTCATATGTATAATAAGCATTAATTTATGCATGTTTCAATGTAAAATTGATATATTTACGATGATTTCCGAGGTGTTGAAAGTATGTAAGTTGGTATGATAATAATACAGCAATAATGCTGTAATTTATATTTGAAAATTAAATTTAGTGCATTAATTGAATTATGTTAAATTAAATGATTATGGTGCCAAGTTTATGAATTGATTTAAAAATATGTCTATGGTACATGAAGTGCATTGAATTATCATACATAAATGTGATTTCTATGATTATGGATATTATGGGAAATTGTAAGTTCATATGATTTTTAACAAGACAATGTGTAATTTAATGTTATTACGTTGATATTAAATGAGATGTAAGTTTATATGTAAGTAATACATCACTATTACTTGAATTATGATTTTTTATAATAATATTGGAAATATGTTTGTGGATAATTACTTGATTGGTGAAATTGTTGGAAAAGAGAGAGAAATCCCGGTTGAACCTTCGGAAAGATTGGATGATACAGATGGTATGTAGCTAGGTCACATGTATGGTGCTGAGTGCACATCATGTGTACAAGAGAGCTACAAGACATTATGATGTAGCTAGGTCGCATGGGTGATACTATGTGTACACCATGTAGACAAGAGAGCTACAGGATATATGTAGCTAGGTCGCATGCGTGGTTCCAAGTGAAGGACACCATGTAGACAAGAGAGCTACGAGATAAACTGGCTAGGTCACATGGGTGGTACTAAGTGTTCACCATGTGTACAAGAGAGCCGAACTATATGATGGGTGGAGCTATGTGCTGAAACCACCAAGTATCAAGGATTGATCCGAAGTGTTCAATGGGAGACTCTCTATGTATTGCTTTGTGAGTTTTGTGATGAATAAGTGCAGGAACTTGGTTATGTGAATGATGTGTTCATTAAGTGACCAGGATGTGGTAAGGTTATAAACAAGTAAGTTATACATGAGGATGATTTTATGGTGACCTTGTGATCATGGGCCTATACTTGTGATGTATGAAATGTGGTGAAAATGATTTGTGACATGTATGTTAAAATGAGGATAATACAAAGAAAGTGTGAAAGAGTGAATTAGCAATAAAACTATTTTGGACAGTAGCAGTGATGTGATTTTAAAAAATCACCAAAAATATTAGAAATTGAATAAGAGACTGAATGAGATATCAAATTAAATCTTAATGAGTCTATTTTCATATAAAATAAACATAGAAAGCAAAGGAGTTCTATATTTTGAGAGATTTATGTTTTTGTGAGACTGGTTCAGAATGGTTATGTGATCCCCTATTCTGAATTTGGAAAATCACAAAAATTTGGATAAAAATAATTAGAGGCTAAAAATTATATTTTTAAAATCTCTAATGAGTCTATTTTCAAGATAAATCAACAAGAACATTATCCGAGTTCTGTACTGTGAGATAATTAATTTTTAGTGAAGAGAGGTCGGAACTGTCAGAAAGTGAAATAGGGGAATTTTTAATGAATAAAATGTACTAATTGGATAGACCAAAAATTATGAAAATTGTATGGTGGAAATATATGTGAGTCTAGTTTCTGGTTAAATTTACGGATATTAATTTGGAGCTCTGTAGCTCGAATTATAAATAATTAAGTGACTATGACTCGTTTGGACAGTTTGATGTGAACATTTATTAGTAAATTGTGAAATCGTACTTACAAGAATGCTATATACATTAAGGATGTGGAATGGAGAGGAGGAGGAGGAAAATAAATATATGTGGAATACATAGAAACTATGGTATATGAAATATTGATATAATGAAATAAATGATATGTGTTTATAAGAAAACAAAAAGAGAATGTTATGTATCATGACATATATATATGACTAGTCTCAATGTAATGCTTGTTGGGTATGGAATTGAATTGAAATGTTTCAGGCAAACATGTTATTCTGCGCATCTGAATCGTGGTATTTTATAAAGATATGATGTAGCTTTAAATATGAATGCTTGATGATTAAGCTGAAGATATTTGGTAAGATGATAATCTTGGTATAAATGTATAAGTGGTACTATAATAAACAAGGTAAAATAAGTATGAGAGACATATGTATGATGACATACAAATGATATGTTTGTGGTTTAATTGAGGATGTTTAATCATTAAATGAATACCATGTTATATGCTTTTGATTTTGTATAAGTGTGTAAGAGATCAAGGTTGACCAAAGCTTGGAAAATAGCCTAGGTATATTCCACACAGGCAGAGACACGAACATGTGTCTCAGCCGTGTATGGAACACGACTTTGGGACACGGGCGTGTGGAGCCTTAAAGCATGAAATTTCCAAGATTTTTGTAAGTTCTTGGTTTAGTCCCAAAACCCTTTCTAAAGTATGTTTTGGGCTCCGTAGACTCAAATAAGGGACTATGTGTAAGAGAATGAACGCTTTGAAATATGAATGAAATTTTATGGCCCGTATTTTAGTTTAATGTTTGTATGTTTGTCTGGTAACACCTCGTACCTTATCCCGGCCTCGAATACGGGTAAGGGGTGTTACATTTAGTGGATCAGAGCAGGTTTAGTCGATTCTCGGACTAACATAGCAAGTGTAAGAGTTTAGTTATACATGCCACAAATATGTGATAGTGTGATGTCTCCCGACACTAATAAGGACTATTTTGTTTAAAATGAAATATTCTCCCACCGAGCTACATCAGACCATTTGATAGCAATATTGAAGTATTTGAATAAAGTGTAGCTATGATGTGTTAAACTCGGAAAGGTATGAACAAGAATTCGTGATATATGTATATGTGATAATATGTGGATGAAAGTTTATATAGTGATATATTTATTCATATTTGTTTGGCCTTCATATGCTGTTGCATGCTTGACTAAATTAATTAGTAAATGTGATCATTAAAGTTATTCAAAATTCATAGAATGTATGAGTGAGAGCACTTGTTTGAAATGAGATAATTGGAAATTTTATGTAAGACAGGTATGAATAATAAATTGTTTGAAGTGGATAGTATGATTATAATGACATATGTGGATAATGAAAAAAAAATGTGTCATATAGATATATGTCAGAATCGAGTCAGAGACTGTACGACCTTACCCCCTTACCGATGAGGTGTATATAACGGAAATTCATGAGAATCATGTTGACTAAGTTCCTAAGTGTGGAATCAAAGAGTTCAGTGATAAAATAATTATAGATATGACCAGAGTCTGAAGATGGTTGACAAGTGAAGGACAGAGTTAGAGAAATATCAGAGTTTACTGAGTTATCTTGGGATTCAAATTGATGACAGAGTGTTTTTGAAAGTATCGTCTTGAAAACAATTAGTTAGTAATGCTGGAAATTATGAGAAAGATACTAAACCTCACTCCGGTAAGATTTTCGAGGACGAAAATCTCTAAAGGGGGGGAGAGTTGTAATAGCCCAAAATTGGGTCTAGTTGGAATAGAGGTTTCAGGACCACAAAATATGAGATATAAATAATTATTTTATGATTATTTTGAGGTCTATGATATGGTTGCATGATTGTGTGAAAATTTCGTGAAGAAATTCTATGCATAAAGTGCTTAATTCGAAGTTAGGGACTAAATTGAATAAGTTGCAAAACTTGCATTCTAGAAGTTTCTAGTATGAAATTGCTTTGAAATATTAATTAGGAGGACTTAAATAAAAATTTGACCAATTTCTAAGTTATGGAAAAACATTGGACATGGATGGAATTTTTGGAAAGTTTAGTAGCAAGGGCATTTTGGTCATTTAGAGATAAAATGAATTAAAATAGAAAGTTAAAAGCCAATTTTGCTCATCTTCTTCACCATGGACGTGTATACCAAGGGAGACTCCATGGCTAGGGTTTTCAAGCTTCCCAAGCTCAATTGTAAGTCCGTTCTAACCTCGTTTTCAAGTTCTTTACGTTTTTGGGGTCCCGGTAACTTGATTTAGCTTATGCTAGCAATAATTCAACCTAGGGTTCATATTTGGAAAAATACCCATAGGTAAAATTTGTGTATTCTGGTGTTTTATGATACAATATGAAGTTTTAAATAATGTTAGAGAACTTGTGCTACTCGGTTTTAAGTGAAAACGAGCAAAAGGGCTTAATCGGTAAAAATACCTAATAGTCATAAGTATATGTTAGAGTGAGAATTTGATGTTGCCATAGAAGGGAAAAGTGATCATTGTGTCATAAAACATAAGAATAAGGGATGAATTTTAATTCCCGAGCCTAGGGGCAAAAGTGTAAATATGCAAAAGTTTAGGGGCAAAATTGTAATTTTTCTAAAGTTTGAGTTAAGGACTGTTTTGAATAGTAAATTAATTAAATAAGTAAAATATGATGTTTTAAATCCCAGAAAATGAGATTTGAACCTAGAATGAGAGAAAAATCGAAAATTGGGAAAGTTGGTAAAATGGCCGTTTTAATATCAAGGTAAGTTCATATGTATAATAAGCATTAATTTATGCATGTTTCAATGTAAAATTGATATATTTACTATGATTTCTGAGGTGTTGAAAGTATGTAAGTTGGTATGATAATAATACAGCAATAATGCTGTAATTTATATTTGAAAATTAAATTTAGTGAATTAATTGAATTATGTTAAATTAAATGATTATGGTGCCAAGTTTATGAATTGATTTAAAAATATGTCTATGGTACATGAAGTGCATTGAATTATCATACATAAATGTGATTTCTATGATTATGGATATTTTGGGAAATTGTAAGTTCATATGATTTTTAATAAGACAATGTGTAATTTAATGTGATTACGTTGATATTAAATGAGATGTAAGTTTATATGTAAGTAATACATCACTATTACTTGTATTATGATATTTTATAATAATATTGGAAATATGTTTGTGGATAATTACTTGATTGGTGAAATTGTTGGAAAAGAGAGAGAAATCCTGGTTGAACCTTCGGAAAGATTGGATGATACAGATGGTATGTAGCTAGGTCACATGTATGGTGCTGAGTGCACATCATGTGTACAAGAGAGCTACAAGACATTATGATGTAGCTAGGTCGCATGGGTGATACTATGTGTACACCATGTAGACAAGAGAGCTACAGGATATATGTAGCTAGGTTGCATGCGTGGTTCCAAGTGAAGGACACCATGTAGACAAGAGAGCTACGAGATAAACTGGCTAGGTCACATGGGTGGTACTAAGTGTTCACCATGTGTACAAGAGAGCCGAACTATATGATGGGTGGAGCTATGTGCTGAAACCACCAAGTATCGAGGATTGATCCGAAGTGTTCAATGGGAGACTATCTATGTATTGCTTTGTGAGTTTTGTGATGAATAAGTGCAGGAACTTGGTTATGTGAATGATGTGTTCATTAAGTGACCAGGATGTGGTAAGGTTATAAACAAGTAAGTTATACATGAGGATGATTTTATGGTGACCTTGTGATCATGGGCCTATACTTGTGATGTATGAAATGTGGTGAAAATGATTTGTGATATGTATGTTAAAATGAGGTTAATACAAAGAAAGTGTGAAAGAGTGAATTAGCAATAAAACTGTTTTGGACAGTAGCCGTAATGTGATTTTAAAAAATCACCGAAAATATTAGAAATTGAATCAGAGACTGAATGAGATATCAAATTAAATTTTAATGAGTCTATTTTCATATAAAAGAAACATAGAAAGCAAAGGAGTTCTATATTTTGAGAGATTTATGTTTTTGTGAGACTGGTTCAGAATGGTTATGTAATCCCCTGTTCTGAATTTGGAAAATCAAAAAAATTTGGAGAAAAATAATTAGAGGCTAAAAATTATATTTTTAAAATCCCTAATGAGTCTATTTTCAATATAAATCAACAAGAACATTATCTGAGTTCTGTACTGTGAGATAATTAATTTTTAGTGAAGAGAGGTCAGAACTGTCAGAAAGTGAAACAGGGGAAATTTTAATGAATAAAATGTATTAATTGGATAAACCAAAAATTATGAAAATTTTATGGTGGAAATATATGTGAGTCTAGTTTCTGAGAAAATTTACGGATATTAATTTGGAGCTCTGTAGCTTGAATTATAAATAATTAAGTGACTATGACTCGTGTGGACAGTTTGATGTGAACATTTATTAGTAAATTGTGAAATCGTACTTACAAGAATGCTATATACATTAAGGATGTGGAATGGAGAGGAGGAGGAGGAAAACAAATATATGTGGAATACATAGAAACTATGGTATATGAAATATTGATATAATGAAATAAATGATATGTGTTTATAAGAAAACAAAAAGAGAATGTTATGTATCATGACATAAATATATATATATATGACTAGTCTCAATGTAATGCTTGTTGGGTATGGAATTGAATTGAAATGTTTCAGGCAAACATGTTATTCTGTGCATCTGAATCGTGGTATTTTAAAAAGATATGATGTAGCTTTAAATATGAATGCTTGATGATTAAGCTGAAGATATTTGGTAAGATGATAATCTTGGTATAAATGTATAAGTGGTACTATAATAAACAAGGTAAAATGAGTATGAGAGACACATGTATGATGACATACAAATGCTATGTTTGTGGTTTAATTGAGGATGTTTAATCATTAAATGAATACCATGTTATATGCTTTTGATTTTGTATAAGTGTGTAAGAGATCAAGGTTGACCAAAGCTTGGAAAATAGCCGAGGTATATTCCACACAGGCAGAGACATGACCATGTGTCTCAGCCATGTATGGAACACGACTTTGGGACATGGGCGTGTGGAGCCTTAAAGCATGAAATTTCCAAGATTTTCGTAAGTTCTCGGTTTAGTCCCGAACCCCTTTCTAAAGTATGTTTTAGGCTCCGTAGACTCAAATAAGGGACTATGTGTAAGAGAATGAACGCTTTGAAATATGAATGAAATTTTATGGCCCGTATTTTAGTTTAATGTTTGATGTTTGTCTGGTAACGCCTCGTACCTTATCCCGGCCTCGGATACGGGTAAGGGGTGTTACACCTTTTGTGAAGATGCCCTCACCATGGGTTACCACGTTGGCTACAGGTTCAAATGTTTCATAATGGCCTGAATCCTTCAACTAGATAGATGATTGACGCAACTATTGATGAAACTATCAATAATAAGACACCTAAGGATGCTTATAAATTTATAGAAGAGATGTTATTGAATAATTATCAGTGGCAAGTCATGAGGACAGAGCCAACAAAAACAGCCAACATTTTTAATGTCGATTCGGTCACCATGCTCTCTAATCAGGTACAACTTTTGAATAGAAAAATTGACGGTTTTCTTGGTTCTTCACAGGTTCACCCAGTAATGCAGTGCGAAGCAAGTGAAGGTGGATCAAGCAATTCAAAATACCCACCCTACGGCCACGGCATGGATAACGAGCAGTTAAGTTACATGGGTAATAATCCTCAATCTCAAAATAATCCTTATAATGCAGGTTGGAGAAACCACCCAAATTTCTCATGGGGAGGCCAAGGGAATCAAAGACCACCACCTCTAGGCTTCCAACAACCACCCTACCAACAAGAGAAAAAGCTGAACCTTGAGGAGATGCTAACAAAATTCATCTCGGTGTCAGAAACTCATTTTTAGAATACCGAGATAGCACTTAAGAATCAACAAGCATCGATCCAAGGGATCGAAACTCAAATAGGACTGCTCGCCAAATTAATATCTGAACGACCACAAGGTAGCTTGCCGAGTAACACTGAATCTAACCTAAGGGAACAACTCAACACAATTACCATCCAAGACAAGGAAGGGTTAGAGGAACCAGAAGCAGAACCGAGGCAAGGAATTGTGGTAAGTAAAAGCAAAAGTGAGGAAGACCACAATAAACAAACACCGGTAAGTAAAGAGTACAAACCTCATGTGCCATATCCCAATGCGACAAGAAAAGACCGCACAGACGAACAATTCGATAAATTCCTTAAATTGCTAAAGAAATTACATATTAACTTACCGTTTATTGAAGCTCTTTCACAGATGCCAAGCGCAGTCAAATTCTTAAAGGAGCTTTTAACAAATAAGCGGAAATTGGATGAAGCGTCGCATGTGGAGCTAAATGCGGTTTGCTCAGCCATACTACAGAATAAGCTAGCCAACAAATTAAAAGATCCAGGTAGTTTTACGATTCCTTGTTTAATTGGTAGCTTAGATGTTAATAATGCTTTGGCTGATTTATGGGCTAGTATCAATGTCATGCCTTACAAAATGTTTAAGCAATTAGGTCTTGGGAAACCCAAACAAACTAGGATTAGTATTCAATTAGCTTATAAAACAATTAGATTTCCTAGGGGTATTATTGAAGATGTACTCGTTAAAATTGACAAATTTATATTCCTAGTTGATTTCATTGTTCTAGACATAGAAGAGGATAGTAACGTTCCTTTAATTTTAGGGAGGCCCTTTTTAGCAACTGCTAGAACAATAATTGATGTTGGCATAGGTGAACTCACACTTCGTGTGGGAGATGAAACAATCACCTTTTAAGCTCGTAATTCGAGTAACACATCTAAAATTAAAGTTGGTGGCATAAATCATCCTACTAAAACTGAACTTGTGGTGCAACCTACTTTGCAGGAAATAGGTTTGAAGAGCATACATGAGCCATGTTCAAGCAACAACAAAAGACCTATTTATGAAGAATGAAGGTTACAAATCGAGGAATTAGATGAATGGCTAACACATAAACCGAAAACACATGATAAACCCAAACCACGCCATGACAAGCTAAATTTTTCCTCAAATCAACTTAAGGTTGGAGACAAAGTGCTATTTGATGCAGCAGACCCTCGTATTACCACTTCTGAACCGAATGAAGAAATCCCTCTTACGGTATTTAGCATTTTTCTATACGGTACAGTCGAGGTAATGCATCCCAAATTCAGCACGTTCAAGGTAAATAGTACTCATCTTAACCCTTATGTTAATAAAACTGATAGTAGGGATGAGGAGTGCAAACTTCTCAAACAACCATAACCACGCAACAAGAGAGGTAAGTCGATCTTAGACTATAAATAAGCGGCGCTTCTTGGGAGGCAACCCAAGCACTAACAGTATTGATTTCTTTAAAAATTTAGTTTTTAACATCTAGTCACTAACTGAGCCCTTGAAACACAGGCTTTCTAATCCACACGGCCAGGCACACGGGCGTGCCTTAAGTCGTGCTCACACCACGGGAAGAGAGACGGCCATGAGAAAATAAGGCAAAATTTTTCCCCAACACAAGATGCTATAAGCTGCCATAGCCGTGTGACATGGCCGTGGGCGGGTCTGTCAAAACAACACGGGCGTGCGACACACTCGTGTTTAGAAACCGTGGTTGAAACTAAGAATTTAGCACAGACGTGTGACACTCCCGTGCCTACCACCTGTGCTCAGGACTGATAAAACAACACGGGCGTGCACCTATACACATAAGAGTGGGAGAAGCGAACGAAGTAGACCACGACCGTGTGCATCGACATGCCCAAAGAATATGGGCGTGGGAGAAGCGAACGAAGTAGACCACTTCCTTCTTGCGTTTGTTTATTATTTCCTCTCTATTCTCTTCAAATATTTACCTTATTTCATGATCATTTTTTTTTCTTTGATTATTTAGAGTAAATGTTTATAGTTATAATAATACTTATGCTCTTTGTTAGAAATTTGCCATTCTAGGATACATTCATCCATTTCTTTTTGTGTTTCCATGGATTTCATGCTTACCTACACCATATTTCATATTATCAAACCCACATGCATTCATTCACTAGATATTTTCATTTGCATTACTCTCATAGTCCTATTCATAATAATGACTTGATATATCTGCTTTGGTTGTTTTAGTCTAGTACGTAAGCCCCATGAAATATTCTTATTCAGTTTTAACACGCGTACATTCTTGGGGAGTATTTAACTTCAACTCTTCATTACAGGTATGCAATGTCAACCTCACATGGTAAGAAGACCGTTGTCCCCGCCTTGAAGAAGAGGAAAGGAGCAGCGACATCCTCGGGTCCTACCGCGGAGATTAGACACCCATTCCTCCAGTTTCCCTTGGTACCCCAGGAGGAACTATTTCAGATATTACGGGCCCGACCTCTAGGTGTGGGCCGCTGCATTGACTGGGCCATACTTGAACAAATTCAAATGGCTGACGCGATCTGAAACCTCCTGACGACTGAACCGTGGGGGCTCTTCTTTGAGATCATCGAACCGATGTGCCTCGAGCTTACAATGGAACTCTGCTCGACCTTACATCTTCAGGTCGTCATGACAAACTTCGACGATCCTGGAACGGTCCAGTTCCGCCTTGGTGGTCTAGTGTGCTAATTGAGCGTACCAGAGTTTGGAATTGCGCTAGGGCTGTACACAGAGGAGTTCATGGATGACAATGAACTCGGCATCCTCTATCGCCACATCCACTACTCTCCCTCAAAGTGCTGGAAGGACCTCGTCCCTGGCTTGGCCACCTATGATCCTAGCCGCTCTAAGGCATCAGCCCTCGCCCCATCCCTGTGATACCTACACGCCATCTTGGCCCACACTCTGACAGGATGGCGAGAGAGCACCAGCATCGTCAACACTCACGACACCTATTTCCTGTGGAGCATGGCGAACGGGCACGTCTTTGACCTTGCCTATTCATTGCCCTCGCCATCTGCCATCAGACGGAGCGGATAGGATAGGAGTCATCTCTATCGGGCCCTATGTGACTTAATTGGCTCGGCACTTTGGGCTCCTCAACACAACATCACAATCATCCTCCCTCACTCTCATCGGCCAAATGTCCCCACAAGGCATCTCAAGCATGCTACATATGAGGATGATCGAGAAATGACGTGAAACCTACCCTCCTCAGTACCGCCTCATCCAGTCCACTGAGAAGGAGGACCCAGAGGACATTACTGATGATGTCCCTCCACATCATGAGGACCCACCATCTCAGCCACCACCCATCCATCGTCCAGTTCATGCGGCAGCTTCATACTCTGACATATCTGAGCGCCTTACTCGATTTGAGCAGCAGTGTTTTCAGTGTTTTGATCACATTGATGCTTCTCTTCATCAGATTTGTCAGCAGCTTCACATCTCATTGCCACTATCACCTCGCGAACCATCTGGCGATGACAATGTTTAAAGACTTGAGTAATTATGCTTCGTTATATTTCCTAAAGAGTTCTTGATTTTATCACAGTTATAAAGAGCTCTAAAGCTCATCATCACTTAGGAACTAAAAACTCCACTAGAAAAGGTTCTCCACGACTGCCATGTCACGCTCGACCACGACCATAGCTACTACCAGATATAATATTCTTTTGGCAAAGGACTTATGGACTATTTAACCTCTACCACCACCGGAGTATCCTCCTCCACTCTCATCATTGCCTTGGCCGATTATTCTCCATAACTCCAATTCAAGGAGTTTATTCATCATTCAGGAAGTTTCACTTCTCTCTCTATCTTATGATTATATATCTATATTTTTCAATGTCTATCTTTGTACATTGAGGGCAATGTACATCTTAAGTGTGGGGGGTCTTTTATATCATTATCAAAAATCCCTGAATTTTGCCTTGTTCTCATATAATCTTCTCATACCACTATTAGAATGAATTTTGATTAAGTTGTGATTTTTATTGATATGTATTGAATTAAAACATAGGCATTTATGCATTGATCGTTTAAACTTTAAGAAATTAGGGAATCAAGCATGATAAGTTCATTTTTGAGAATTAAAATTTTTTAGGTTGTTTCCCCAAGTTTAGATATTATCTTGAGTTGAAATTCACAAGTTTAAACATCAAAAAGTGATAATTTTTGTGAGATATTGAGCCTTTAGAGCATATGTTATTTCTTTCATGCTCACTTTTATTATGAGAGCGTCAGTATTGATTTGTTATTCTAGAACTTGCTTGATTATACATGTCAAGACCACACCATTTGATTTGATATGTCGAGATGATAAAGGCACTTAGGTTTAACCCACTCACTCCACAAAAGCCTACCTTCATAATTAACCCTTAGTGATCCCCTCTGAGCCTAACAAGCCATTAATTGATTTACCCTCAATATTAACCTATAACCCATTATTGTTGAAATCCCCTAGTTTGATCCCTATTTTTGTCAAGATTTGATTTGAATTAATTACTTATCTATGTTTTATTCTTTGTTGCAACAATTAAGTTCTATGTTATTTGACTTTTTCTCAAAAAAAAAACAATACTTACATACATATTAGAAGTAATTCGTAATTTTTGGGCTTAAGTGTTAATTCCACATTCTGAGAAGAAGCTCACCTGTATTCAACTGATAATTAGTTATTTTTCTAGTTAGGTGATTTCTTTAATTCAATCTAAATTCTAACCTTTTCTTTCAGCTTGTGACCACACCTCCTAACCAAAGCCACGTTACAACCCTCTAAAGACCTTTTTGATTGATGTATCATCTCAATATATAGTGGTAGAGATTTGATTTTCATGCAAGCCTATGGTAATGACTTTTCATATTGACTAATGAGTGCTTTATTTGATGTCCTTAAACACCTCTAGTGATTTGAGTGAATCTTTAATGAGGATGTTAAACTCTGTGATATTTTGATCAAAGGTGATTACTTAGATGAGGGGGACACCTATGTTTTCATGATAAAATGCTCAACTTGGAATGTTTCAAACTTTGATGTAATTTTAGTTGAATTTTCGATGTATGATTACTTATGAATTATTTTGAGATATTATTGATAGGGATTATAAATTAAGAAGAATTTATTTTGATTGTGAGTTGAGGATTTTGCTTGAGGACAAGCAAATGCTTAAGTGTGGGGGTATTTGATAAACCGTAAACTGTACATATTTTTATCCCATGCTTAGCACATTTATGGATGGTTTCTCCTTAGATTTTGTGAATTCGATGCTCCTAACTCTTTAATTTCATGTTTTATACTTAGGTGAGCATAGGAGAGTAAAAAGAGCGAAAAATAGGCCGAAAACAAAGAAAATAGACCCACATGGGAAATCAACACGGCCTGGACTTCCTCACATGGGTAAGCCACACGGTCGTGTACATTTGGCAGGATCAAAGCTCGACTTACACAGGTAGACTACATGCCACTGCCTATTTAACGGCCTTGACCACGGGCTGGAGCAATCGCACACGGGCGTGTCCCTGCCAAGCCCAAGTATAGTCTTATTCAGAAAAAGCCACTTTTGGGGGCTCTTAGGCATTGTAAAGTGTAACACCCCTAACCCATATCCGTCACCGGAATTGGGTCATAAGGGCATTACAGAATAAAACACAATTCCGAACAATTGAATAAACATTTAAATAATCACAAGAATATGTTTCAGAAAATTCATTAAGATTTAAAACGTAAGCTAACGGAACTTTTAATTTGAACATTTCATATTATTGATAAAAATTAGGCATAACTTTTACAGGTAACTATATTAAATTATATTACATCAACAATTCTATAAATACAGCATTAACATGGAAATTTTTGTGAACAACATATATTTTACATATTAATACTATTAATAGCAAGCATTTGATAATAAGTCAACTTACTTCATCCCTTGGTCTGACTGGCTATCATATATATGTTATAGGCATTCATTATTTACACTTATTTAACAAGTTCATATAACCATTAGCATATAAGTATTAGACATACATAATTAGTAATACATCTCCGGTACCAAGCTCATGAAGACTTAATTAACATCTAAAGCCAAATGCATGTACGCATGTACTAACTTATTGTATAAATGAGCATTTCAATTATGACTTGCATATACTTTTCTTTTTACCTAATATTTTATAATTTATCTTAATCCAATGTCATTCATAATAGGCTACATGACCGAATGTACATATAATCAAGACAAGTCTATTATATATTATAATTACGTCCTGTATATAGATTCAATTCAAAACCTAGAATACATGTATTTATGTAACATAATCATCTTATGCTCATGCAAGGTACGCACTGACCTAAAAAGCCAAGGCCACACTTGATATTAAAATATCCAAAATATATCAAATGGTTGACAGCTTAAATCATGAACCACATGCAGTATTTATCATTATTAATTAAGCTAATAAAATTAGAATATAAACACCTAACATTAAAACAATGTCACATCTTATATTTCCATCACATGATAATGAATATACCATACATACGTTTTATCTATACTCATTCAAGGCCGAACCTTACTGTCTAAAAATCATATATGCACCCAAACTTCCATCATAAATTATCAATAGATAGACTCATTAAACATTTAACTAAGAATTTTTAGCATAATCTGCAAGCCATTATCAAAACATATAGTGCTCATCATAAACATTATGTATTCAAGGCACACCACTTAGTAACCAAGATTAATATAAGTCTTACCTATCATAACAGATCATTAATATAATAATTTAGCCACTTTCACATGGCTTTCATACAAAACCAACATTCATCAAGTCAAGCACATTTTAGTCTATACATGCCATAATTTTCATTTAATTTATAAAGGTACCCAAAATAGTAGATAGTGTGATGAGCCTCGCTGACGATCCCCGAGCTGATAACTTGATTTCCAAAATCTAAAAAGAAAAGTAGAAACAAATATACACACGGTAAGCTATTATAGCTTAGCAAGTCATAAGCAAATAATTGACCTAACATAGTGTTCCACTCAATTAGGCTAATACATTGTAATTAAAAACTATATACCATTTAATCTCGACCTACAACCTGTATATAAATCCCCATGTATACATTCGCACCTGGACATTAACTAGGCCGAATGGTCAAAAGGCCAAATTGTCTTATTATCTTACAACTTTCAAAAAAAAAAACTAATTATATTATAATCAAACCTGCATATACTTTTACATAAGCTAGTAAATTACGATATAATATCGCATAAATATTTATACATATATGTATATCACCAATAGGGCCATTTATATATATATAATCACACACTTGCATATAATTATGAATCATTTCTTGATGGCCAACTATTAAAATCACAAAGCCGAATTCACATACCAATAGCACTTAAATTTATTAATATCAACTTCACATGAACAAACAATTTATTAAGTATAAACTTATATTATCATTAAAAACGAACAAACTAATTCATATCTTGCCGTTTAACTCGTAATACACACTCGTATCCAATTTACTTTGCCCGATGAACCATTCGAAATTGGATAGGACACTCGGATAATCACACAAGTCATACAATGCCAACGTCCCAGACGTGGTCTTACATGTAGTCACATATCGATGCCACTGTCCCGGACAGGGTCTTACTCGTAAACACATATCGGAATCATATAACGATGCCATGGTCTTACTCGCACACATATATCGAAATCCTATGTCATGACATATGTATCCTAACTATTCCTAAGGTTCATACGGGATTTTCGGACGTCGTAACTCTGTCGAATCGAACTCGGAAGTGTAGTAGTCAAATTTAATCATTTTCAGCCATAGCATATTAAAAATTCTACATTTCATAACAGCATATAAAATTGACATTTAATTACTAAATAAACACGTCTATTTGCTTATAAACTTACCTCGGACGGTACAAAACGGAATCGGGCGGTTAGTCGACAACTTTCGTTTTTTCCTGATACAAATCTGATTTCTTTAGTTCTTGATTTAAAAATATTCAAATTAAGCTCATTCAAACATATTTTCATTCAATTTAGCCCAAAACACATAAATAGGCAAATTACTATTTTACTCCTAACATTTATAATTTTTACAATTTAGTCCTTATTACACAAAACACAAAATACACAAAATTTCCAATTACCCATGTTTAGCCGAAACTTACCCATTACTATACAAGTCCATATATTTCATTAATTTCACATTTTAGTCCCTCAAATTATTATTTTTGCAATTAAATCCTAATTACTCAAAATTATCAAAAATTCCAAAATAAAATATGTTAAGCTAAAACATATCTTTCATTTTTCATCATCAAACCACAAAAATCACAAGCTATCAATAATAGCATGACTCAAAATATTCATCAAAATCAAAAATTCAAGCATGGGCTTTGTAGTACTCGAAGCAACGATCTCAAAAATGTAAAAATTATCAAAAACCGAACAAAAATGAACCTTGATTTTAGCTTGGAAGATGGCCGAACCTAACTTCTCCTATTTCTCTTGTTTATATTCGGCTATGGTTGAAATAATAATATGAGCACTTTGTTTTATTTATCATAAATTATAACATATATATTATTATTTTTTATTATTTTACTTTTTAACTTTAGTTAATAAATTATAAAATCACATATATCATGCCCACTACCTTCCACTTCATATATAATGGGCTAATTTCATCACAACTACTCCCATTTAGAAAGCCATCAACAAATAAGCCCTTTACAAAATAAACTACCCACTTTTAATTTACGCGATTAAGTCCTTTTATTTAATCGGACACCTAAACGACAAAATTAAATCACGAAATTTTCACAGACATAAATTCACATAGAATAAACACAGAAAATAATTTTAAAATATTTTTTCGAATCGGATTCGTGGTCCCGAAACCACCGTTTCGAGTAGGGTTTAAATCAGGCTGTTACATAAAGCCTATTTAAACACCTGAGGAGGCACTTATAAGGGACACATAGAGTAAGAGGCAAGGAATTACTTAAGGGAAGCTGATTGATCAATCTCAGAAGCCGGATTCCTCGTCAAGACTGAAGATCTCCCTTCAACTTCCATTCAAGGGTTTTGAGTTTTCTTTGTGTTTTGTTATCTTTATTCTTTTGAGATGTTTTATTTCATAAGTATGAACTAAACCCCCTAAATACCTAAAGGGAATGAAACCTAAGACAGATCTTGTATTATTATTTGAATTTTATGATAAATATTTGACTTATTCTTAATTCTTGTTTTAATATTCCAGGATATTGATTCAAGTTAATGCTCTTATTCAGAGGAGGAAAAGACCCTATTTAAGAGTAAATTTTTCGTAATTAAGCAGGGTTGATTGCACGCCTAGAGATAGGATGATAAGATTTTACCGGATTAGGGTGAAACCTAATAATGGGATCCATAGATCGAGTTAAAGCAACACTAGGGCATTAATTAGAAAGAGATTTCAATTAATCTATCTAGGGTTAGACGTTATTAGTCTCGAGAGAGATAATAGTATAACTTAGGAATTTCTATGAATCAAGTCAAATGAATAAATCGTCTGATTTAGAGTTAAATAACAAGTGAAGTCTAGGTGGATTTTTCCTTGGGTATTGTCTTAATAAATCAAATTTTCCCCAAAAGCTTTTCCCCAATTTCTCTCTGTGCATCCTTAGTTTAGTTAATTAGTTTAGATAAACAAACCCCTTAATTTTTAGGCTAGATTATAAAAAGGAAGTAATTACTAGTACTCTTGGTTCCTTTGGGTTCGACAATCCGATCTTGCTAAAGCTATACTACTGTTCAATAGGTACATTTGCCTTCATCGTGATAATAGTTAGTTTCAAGAACGATTAATTATAAATCTTTAAAATCTGTCGTGAATATCACGTATTAATAAATGACTCAATTACTATTTGATAGTAACTGACTTTTCATGAAGGCAAATGTAATGGTTACCTTGAGATAAAATAAGATCATATTGGGAGAAATGATTTATCCGAAAGAGATTATGGATATCCTATAAGGGTAACACACTTATGAAAATGTTATTGAACAAGTACTGATTGAGAAGGTTTCGTAATAGTATGTAATTAGGGAGAGCTTAATATTGATACTATAGTGGAATGACTTCATTAATAAATGAGTTTATAATTAATAAGCGAGAAGTTGGAACCTAATTATAAATCGTTTGAGTCCTAATTATATATGTCCAATCGGTCCCTCCACTAGCTGATTGAAATCAGAAATGAATTGTATATAAATCAAATGAACAAAAATGGTTAGAAACGATAAAGTTAGAGAAATGTGTTACATTCGGAAATGAATGGTTTCTCACTAAGTATGGAAATGACCTGAGAATTAATTTAAGTTTTTGGAATTATTATTCAATTTAATAATTGAATTTTCAAAGTGAAATTAAATTAATTAGTCATTTTGAATCCGTTGAAAATGAAAATTAAATATATTTCCTCGTAGATTCTTTTACGATAAAGTTGCCATGACTTTTAACGAAATTAGAATTGGGTTAAAGAAATTATTTAATTAGAAAAAGTAATTTATCGAAAATAAATAAATAAAGAATTTTTATTTTTTGAAATAGAAAAATATGTATTGGGTGGGATTAAATTCTAAACCTGTAAGCAAATATAATTGGACTCAATAAAGGAGAGGCCCAAATATCCATCATAATACATTTGAGGGGAGTCACACCCTTTTTGAGTTCAACTAAAAGATTGGGTTTTCTATTAATTAAATATGTTTGTATTTTACTAATTCAACTAGGAGTCTCCTATCTATCCTTATAGATAGTTGCCACAGGTAAAGTTATTTATAACACAAGTTTCATATTACTTTGATATATTGTTATTTTGCCCGAAAAAAGTGAGAATTTATTTTCTACGTATAAATTCAATTTTGGGAGTAACAATTTTTCCTGTTTCTATTGAGAAAGTTGCTTTCCTACTAAAAGTAAGAGATTATTTTTGGTTCTATGTTTGATTCATGATTGTTCAAGCCCACAATCGAAGCGATTCGTGGTATGAGAATCATGGAGAAGGCCGATGAGTTGAAAGCTGTGAACGTCTAGGATCTATCTCACACAAAGCCCAAGTATTTTTTGGGAAAAAAATTATTGCTATAAATATCACAAACCGGCTTGATTTTCAAATTTCTAATTTTTTGCTATGACGAAAAACCATTTTGAAATTGAATTTTTCCCAACATGGCACTATTCTGAAATTTCAGGCATACATTCAAGAACTCGAGGAATAAAGCTTAAGAAAGGTCTATCAATTTTGTGGTGCTCAAGGAAAAAGGGATACATGATTCACTTGTGGAAGAAATGGAGAACTGAATCATTGAGAATCCATTCGATGCATAGTTAAGGGGGCGTGGTTGATCACCTGAGAAATGTTTCATGAATTATTGGTTAAATTGATTGTTTTGTACATTATTTAGATTTATGGATTTTTATTTGTATTTTTAGATTTGTGCATTTTAATTTTTCACTTTGGCCTAGGTTTTTATTGGTATTATATAGAGGATTTATTCGTGGGGTTGAAGAATTAAAATTTGAAATGAATCATATCAAAATTGCAACCAGTGTCGCAACACATAATTGTTGTGGTTGCGACACCAATGCACTATTTGGTATTTATCAGGCTCAATGTCGCAACACAGGGGTGTTAGTGTCGTGACATCTATGACAATCCCGAGTGAATAATTGATGATTAAAATAGAGACAGTATCGTAACATCAGCACATCAATGTCACTACACAAGCGTTAGTTTGGAGTTTGAGACTTTAGGCTAAAAATAGGCTCAGTGTTGCAACACCATGGTAGCACATTCGCGACATCAAGA
The DNA here is from genome assembly GCF_007990345.1 of Gossypium hirsutum. Taxonomy (NCBI): domain Eukaryota; kingdom Viridiplantae; phylum Streptophyta; class Magnoliopsida; order Malvales; family Malvaceae; genus Gossypium; species Gossypium hirsutum. The sequence goes on from NC_053432.1 coordinate 17,026,113, forward strand.
CCTTGATGTTGTGACATTGATGTTGGGTGTTGCAGAACATCTATTTCCAAGTAAGGACCTGGTTCGATTTTAGGATTAAAACCACCGTTGTAATCTCTATTTATTTAAGTTTTTCAAGTTTTAAAACCCCTTACAACTTTCCCTCTTTTTTGTTTTCTTATTTTAAGGTTTCAAAAACTCTTTTTCTCCTCTAAAAATCTACACTTGTTGTGAAAATTCTGCATTTTATTTATTCTTTCTTTTTCAAGTTTTAGCAAAGGGATTCAATCCTGAGGCAAGAAGCAGCCAAGAGAAGGAAAAAAAATCATCTTTTTCCTCAACAACAACTAAATTTAAATGTTTAAATATTTATATCTTAGTATGCTTTAATAGATTCTTGTAAAAATTTAGGATTTTGATTATTCTATTGGTTTTTATGAGTAGTTTTGCTATTTGTTGAGTGCCTAAGTCAATTAGAATCTTAGTCATTTTTGCATGATTATTTTAGCTGTTGAAATTACTTATAACTTGCTAATTGAAAATTCATTTTTGAAGGATTAGTAGGTTAGTGCATTTTGCAATTGTGTTTGTTTAAAACTTAGTGGAAACAAGTGACATGGCTCCTAAAGGCAATAGAGGACCAAATCCCACCAAGAAAAACAACCTACACCGAAACTAAATGAATTTAGATATTGGACTAAAAAAGTTCAAAAATAGTTTTTAGAACTTCAAGGGAAAATGTTCATTCTTGAACATGGTTTCGATCTGATATCAACTCTTTGTGATGAAATATGAGATTTAGCCTACCACCAGGGCCAGTATGATTTTTGCCTTACCCCGAAAGGAACTGTTGTCATCCCAGTGGTTCAAGACTTTTATGGCCATTTAAAAGACACCGAGGAAGATGCAGTATTCGTTTGGGGAACTTATGTTGACATATCCCCTAGAAATATTTCTAGACATTATAACATCTCGTATTATAATACTGATTATCTTGAATCCCATGATTTGGAATTCTTTCAAGATATTGATATGGACTGTATAATGAATTTTTTTACTAAAAATAGGGGTATGTGTAAACTCGAAATTATATGGGATTTTTCTATATGTTTTAACCACCTTTTTACTTAATTATTATGTTTATCTCGAGTAATTATTATTGAAATAAGTGAATTTTACTTAATTAGTAATTTTAGACATGAATTTGTAAAGTATGTGAAATTATGCTTAATTACATGATTTTAGGCATATTTTATATTAATTCATGTAAATTTATTAATGTGTGTATTTTGCACTATATAGGTAGGCTATGGAGACATGATGTAAATAAATAAAAGGTGGCCATCCACAATTTATCCATGTGGACAACAAAACCATGCAATTTGGGCATAGGGATTGACTATTTGACCCAATAGAGAAAGGTGATACAAAGATGGACATATCTGCTAAGTTCTGGACTGAAGAACTGTCCAACAAGGGGAATTAAAAGCCTACTTTTGACACTTGAAGATGGCTGCCCAAAAAGTGTTTTTGGGATATTTAAATAAAGGTCCTTGAAGTTGGAAAATAATCAAAATTCAGCCCAACAACTTACCTGTTGAAACCATCCACTACATAGCTATCTTTAGCTTGAAATTCAAATTCAAAATGGAAGACTTGGTCACCCTTGTTCCTTGATACATGGTCGGCCACATGAGAGAGGGAATGAAGGTAATTTTATACTATTTTTAGTAAATCAATCCCTACTCCTCACCTATAAATACCTTGCCATTCTTCACGTATCCCTCATCCTTTATTCTTTATTTTCTCTACATTTTCCTCTAACTTTAGTTCTCTCAAATCCTTCTCCCTTTTTTCCTTACATACCTGTCCACCCCCTCCATCTTTAGCCTCAAAAGCTTTGTCAAAATCACTCTTTAGCCAGCTACCTTTTAAACCCTTAGCAAAACAAGCTTCAATAAGAACAAAGAAGTGTTTCAGTCAGAATATATCCAAAAGGCTGCTTAACTGAGTCAATCAGAATAGATCTAAAAGGGTGCTGAGCTGAATAAAGTTTACTCTTTCCTCTTGTTATTTATTTTAAACATGTTTGCTTTGAGTTTAATGTTTTTGACATTAACTATGTTCTTCTAAATTCTATTTGCTAGGATAATTGTATTTAATTGATGAGATTTATTTAATTCATGTTAACATGTTTTGTGCCTCAGTCGATTATGTTTTCAATTAATATCATATTGTATTTCATTCATACGTGATTGAGTGCACTCAGATTAGCTAAGCGATCCTAACCAGACGACAGCTAGTAGACGTATAATTGAAAAGTGCAATGCTTAATTTAGTCATTAAACCCGACTGAGTTAAGGTTCATAATATCTTTAGTTAACTCTATTATCTTGCATGGTTTTTTGATTTATATAATTAAACTGTTGCAAACATAAATGTCCTTGTGACCTTGCATAAATGCTGTGAAACCCTTAGTCTAATATGATTAGTAAAATGCATATTTAGCTAAGTAAAAGATCTGAAAGCACTTAATTTGGTTTACAAACCCATAAGAGATTGAGTTTCCGTGGAAATAATTCCGAACATGTTAGCATGATGAAGGTGAATTGAATTAATTAAAATAATTATCCTATCTCATTTAAAGTTGATTGTTTTTTATTGCTAAAGCCCTTATTCATACATTTAGGTAAAATTTCATTTATATTAGAAATTGCATAGGGATCACTTATTGCATTTAATTTAATTAAATCATCACCATCCAAATTTATTGAGTTTTTTTATATCAAATTTTTAATTATAATTTTGTAATTGAATTGATTAAGCTTATACAGTCCCTGTAGAGACAATAACTCATGATACTTATTACTTGGACGGCTACATACACTTGCGTAAACACGTACAAACTCGTTACAAGTTTTTGGCACCGTTGGTGGAACTGTTGCCTTAATCATTTTTTTTGTGAAATCATTTTTACAATTTGGTTTTTAATTTTTTATTTAATTTTTAACCCTACTAATTTATTCTTTATTTTTATTTATTTTCAGTTTTTTTATGAGCATAGATCGAATCATTGATCTATTACTCGTGGAGCCTGAAATTGAGTGGACTTTTAGAAAAATAAGACGTGAGAAATCGGCTCAAAGACAAGCCAAGATGGACCTTAGAAATTAGAACGATGGACAAGGTAATTGAGTCAATAAAGTGCACAACCCAATCCTTATTGCTAATGATAGGGATCATGTCATCAGACAATATGCTGTGCCACTTTCAATGAGTTAATTTTTGGGAATTAGAAGGTCGAATATCAAGGGACCCCAGTTTGAATTGAAACCAATGATGTTTCAAATGTTCCAAACGGTGGGCCAGTTGAGTGGTATGCCCAAGGAAGATCCACACTTACACCTTCATTTCTTCATGGAGGTATGTGATTCATTTAAGTTAGCTGGTGTGATTCAAGATGTGCTGAGGTTGAAACTGTTTCCATACTTGTTGTGAGATCGAGCACGAGCATGGCTGAATTCATTGCCACCAAGTTCAATATCTACTTGGCAAGAATTAGTAGAAAGGTTTTTGGTTAAGTATTTTCCACCGAGTAAGAATGCAAAGTTGCATAATGAGATAACAACTTATTAACAATTGGATGATGAGTCTTTGTATGACGCTTGGGAAAGATTCAAGGAACTACTTCGTAAGTGTCCCCATCATGGGATTCCTCATTGTATCCAATTGGAGATATTTTATAACGATCTCAATGCACATACAAGATTAATGGTGGATGCTTCTGCGAATGGTGCGAATTTGTCTAAGTCTTATAACAAGGCTTATGAGATCATTGAAAGGATCGCAAGCAACAATTATCAATGGCCAATGAATCAAGTAGTTTTGGGAAGATGTATAACTAGAGTGCATGAAGTGGATGTATTGACCTCACTCTTTGCTCAAGTATCTTCTATTTCCTCAATGTTAAAATAGTTTACCACTAATGGTTTGAATAATTTTGCAGATCAATCACCAAGTCAGTATGATGTAGTTTCTTATGTATACTATGGAGATGGTCATTCTTTCGAGAATCGCCCTTCAAATCCCAAATTAGTGTACCATGTAAGGAACCAATATAAAAAAAATGGACAAGGAACATAGTCTAATTCCTACAATTCAACATGGCGGAACCATCCAAACTTTTCTTGGAGTATTCAAGGAAATAGACTGAACAATAATCAAATGCAGCATAGACCCAACCAAACCCAAGGGTTTAACAAAAAAGCGCCAAAACCACCACAAGCTAAATCATCAAACAGTTTGGAGAACTTGTTGAAGGCATACATGGCAAAAAACGATGCCCTGATCCAAAGTCAAGCAGCAACGCTGAAAAATCTAGAGAACCAGATGGGTCAAGTAGCTACTGAGCTTCGTAGTAGACCACAAGGAGCCTTGCCGAGTGACACAGAAAATTGAAGAATATGAGTAAGGGACATTGAAAATTGGTTGAGTTATGAAGTGGTAAGATTTTGGAACCTAAGGAAGTTTTGGTTGAAAACAAGCCTAATGAAAGTGAGGGAAGTCAACCAATAGTTGAGTTCCTACAATAGAAAAGCTAGATGCTGAAAAATCTGATGAGGTAAACCCTAAACTTGTGAATTCTAAAAACCTAACACCCTCTTTTGTAGATTTGCCTCCTCAAAAATGTTGTATCAACCTAAAGTTTCATATCCTCGAAGACTTCAATAGAACAAGCAGAAACAAGAGGTACAATTCTAGAAGTTCTTGGATGTTTTAAAGCAACTACATATCAACATACTGTTGGTAGAGGCTTTAGAACAAATGCCCAATTAGGTGAAGTTTATGAAGGATATCTTGTCCAATAAGAAATGACTTAGTGAGTATGAGATTATCGCTTTGACGAAGGAGTGTAGTGCGTTCTTACACAACAAGCTACCTCTGAAACTGAAGAATCCTAGAAGCTTTACAATACCTTACAACATTGGTAAATCATATTCCAGTAAAACTTTGTGCGACTTAGGGGCAAGCATCAAATTGATGCCCAAATCTATTTTCAAGCTGTTGGGAATAGATGAAGTAAGACCCACTACTGTAACACTTCAACTTGCGGATTGTTCGTTAGCATATCCCGAAGAAAGATCGAGGATGTTTTGGTAAGAGTTGATAAATTTATTTTCCCTACAGATTGCATTGTTTTGGATTTTGAAGCAGACAAGGAAGTTTCGATCATCTCAGGGAAACCATTCCTAGCCATGGGAAGAACGTTGATAGATGTACAAAAAGGCAAACACAGGATGCGAGTTCAAGACAATAAGGTAACATTTAATGTTCTAAAAGAGATGAAGTTTCCTGATTCAATGGAAGAGTGTTCAATAATAGAAGAATTAGAAACCTTAGCTTCTATAGGAAGTAATTCTAAAGAAGACCCATTGGAGAACACTTTAGGGTCTGAACCATTCGAGGATTGAAAAGGTAATGAAGGTTTGGCTTTGATGGAAGCCAATCCGAGGATTTATATGCAACCACTGCGATTCGAACCGCTAGAGTTGGAAGTTCAAGAATTTACACAATCCAAGTTGTCAATCGAGGAACCGCCTAAACTCAAACTAAAGGTACCTCTGTCTCACTTAAAATATGTTTATCTCAGTGATAGTTCTACTTTGCCTATGATTATTTCAGTAGAACTCATAGAACATCAAGAGAGGCAATTGATTGTTGTCTTAAAGAAATTTAAGAAGGCAATTGGTGGACCATAGCTGACATACGAGGTATAAGCTCTTCCTTCTGTATACATAAAATTATTTTAGAGGAAGGTTAGAAAGGTAAGATTGATGGGCAAAGGAGACTTAACCCTATCATGAAAGAAGTGATTTGGAAGGAGATAATTAAATGGTTAGATGCGGGAATTATTTAACCCATCTCAGATAGTTAGGGTAAGTTGGGTCCAATGCATATCGAAGAAATGTGGGATCATGATTGTTGAGAATGAACAAAATGAGTTAATCCCGGTGAGAACTGTCACGAGTTGGACAATCTGTATTGACTACAGAAAGTTGAACAAAGCCACCCATAAGGAGCATTTTCCTTTACCTTTTATGGATCAAATGTTAGATCGACTAGCAAGTAGCGAATTTATTACTTTTTAGATGGATTTTCGGGATACAACCAAATAGTTGTAGCCTCAGAAGACCAACAGAAAACTACTTTTACCTGTCCATATGGTACATTTGCTTTTAGGCAAATGCCTTTCAGCTTATGTAATGCACCTGCCACATTTCAACGGTGTATGATGACACTTTTCACTGATATGGTTGAAAATTATGTTGAGGTTTTCATGGATGATTTCTTTGTGTTTGGTAATACTTACAATATTTGTTTGGATAATTTGGATAAGGTACTCAAAAGATGCGAGGAGACTAATTTCGTCCTTAAATGGGAGAAGTGTTATTTTATAGTTAAGGAGGGAATTGTATTAGGGCATATGTAACACCCCTAACCCGTCTCCGTCACCAAATTATGGTTACAAAGCATTACCGATCAATCGAAAAACATTTATCATCATGACATTTAATAATTAGTCTCTATCAAAATATAAAACACATGCATTTGGCCCTAAATCGAGCCTTCGAGTCCCTAAAAATAGCTTAAAAGCAATTCGATAATAATTTGAAACAAAATAGAAGTTTTAAGAAAAAGTTGTAAAAATGTGAAACCAGTAGTCACACAGCCGTGTGACATAACCTAGGCCGTGTAACAATCGAACAAAGGGACACACGGTCATGTCCCAACCCGTGTCCTCACCCTTGTAACTCACTGAGTTGGGTCACACGGCATGTTGCAAGCCGTGTAACTCTCTCACTTGCCACACACGGCCGTGGGATCCAAAAACATACCCTAAATTCATGTCATTTCAAGGTTAAAGCATATCTAACTAACCATACCATTCGAGCACACATTCAAGGGATTTAAACATCATTCAAACACATCTAAACATACCATTTCAAACATCATAATTCATCTAACCAATATGCCATTCAAAGGCACCACAATTGAATCAAAACATTATGGATAAAACCAAAGCAACATAGCTACTTTTCAAGCATAAAACCTAATTCAATTATCTACCAAAACCTAATTCAAGCCATCACAAACATACCAAAAGACCATGCATTTCAATCACCTAAAAGTGGTCAAAATGACCTAACTTAACAAGGCATTACAAGTCCATCAAGCCAAACATAAACTTCAAAGGCATAAACATACTAAATCAACCATTTGCACATTCATGAACTACCATTACAAACGGTCTCCAACAAAATACATAAAAACTACTGAATTGGTTGGTGGATAGTGCAAGATAAACTTCCAACGGATCGAGCTTTTGATTATCTATAAAACAAAGGAAAGTAACTATGTAAGCAACGAGTGCTTAGTACGTATAAATTCAAACATAACTTACCATTACATTAGCACAATTTATAGAATAAGCACAATATCATGACCAAGACCGTATGCTTAGCATAAGCCTATACAAGCAGCATCAACTCAAGAGTTAGTATACTTATCCATGTTACAAATGAATCCAATCACATACTAAGTAAGTTTCACATATACATCATTTAATTTATCAACCTTTTCATATGATCATGAACCGTTTTATTTGTATACTTACCATGCCATTTCATTTTCTTACCCGTTGAACCATCTAGAATTTCATCGGATACTCGGGAATACTCACACACATAGTGTGACCTTCTATATAACCATAACCTTTCCTTTTCAATGATGCTCACACGAGATGTGATATGGGTCTACTCACATGAGCTGTGGGTCGAAATGTTAGCTACACGATGTTTCTCACACAAGCTGTGGAGAATCTGCAACAAATGTAAGACCTCAGCCATCAGTAAGGCATTCAAGACCAGCACCCGAAACATGAAATCCCTAATGACATGTCATTCGTATCCTAAGAATTCTTAAATTTCAAATGGGATTCATTATCTGTCAATTATTCATACGTCGATACATTTACAATTTCAAGTCCATTTATATTAACACAATATAGCAATAATTAATTAACTAAAATTAAAACGACCATAGTTCATATGAACTTACCTCGATAACTAAGGTCGCAGAAGTAAAGTTGAATACTAATCTGAAGCTTTTGCCTTTCCTCGATTTAAGTCCAGTTGTTGTTTATATTGGTCTAAATGAATAATTTCAATCAATTAAGTACTTCTTGTATTCAACTCAATCTATAATTCATATTTATGTAAAATTTTAACATTACCCTTAATACTTTAACTTTTTACAATTTAGTCCTTAAACTCATAACATGAAATTTAACCGTTTTAACCTAAATCCATATAAACCAATGCTACAAGGGACCTTGGTAAAACCCATAATTATCAAAATTTCACAATAAAACTAATAGATTTACATTTTCAACAATTTAATCCCTATTTGTAAGTTCAACCAAAATCACTTAACAAAACATGTTTATTTTACAACCAAGATTGATAATCTATGAAACAACTTCAAAAACAAACATGAAAAGTCCCTCAACTTTTAATAGTTTTACAAATTGACCCCTGGGCTAGCTAGATTAAGCTAAAATGAACTCAAAAACATAAAAATCATTAAAAGTGGAGCTTGAAAACATACCATGCACTAGCAATCAAGCCTGGTCGAACCTAGCTTCCCTCTCTAATGATGAAAATGATTTTGGTAAAGAAAAACCAAGAAGATGATACCTTTTTCATCTTTCAATTACTTAACCCTTTTAACTTAGTTATCAAATTATCATATTGACCTTTTAAAACTATTAAAATTTCATCAAAACCTATCCATACACATCCACTAATATATAACATGGTATACTTATCATATAAGTCCATTAACTTTCCTTTCCTTAGCCATTTAGCCCTTTTGACTAATAGAATTCAAATTTTACACCTTTTACAATTTAGTCTTTTTTACTTAATTAACTATTTAAACTTTAAAATCTCTTAACTAAACTTTAATACAACCCTAATATAATCTCATAGACCTTAAATAAATAGTAAAATAATACCTCACTCATCAATATTTTGGTCCCGAAACCATTGTTTTCGACACTGCTGAAAATAGGTTGTTACAACTCTCCCCTGAAGGACTTTTCATCCCCGAAAATATTTGTAACACCCCAAACCCGGCCCAGACGTTATGGCCGAATCCGGCGTGCCACATTGAAGTTAAAAGTCCCCGTTTTCGTTTTAGTGTTCTAATAAATCGTATTTGTTACGTTTAACCAAGTGAATGGAAGCTGTGCACCAGGTAGGTATCCAAAAACAGAGGAGGTGAGCCATGAAGGCTGCTTAAGTACCAAGCTCTTCGGTTGGATCCAATCCTAGACATGCCCACAACCATTGCAAAACTTGTATATAACGAGTTGAAATTTATTTAAGTGGATATCTTTGATAAACCGAAAAATCGTGATGTTGCGTTATTTTGAAAACGATTATCATTTTGAAAACACGCCCTAAGTCTAGCCCATTTGTATTGTCATCAGTAAAGTTTAAAGTTTTTGAAAAATAAAATAATCCCAGAAAGAGAATAAATTTAAAATGGCCTTATTACAACCCAAACATAAATATTAAATAAGATAAACTAGGGAAAACCAGATACTTAATTTAAAGTCCAATAGCGATCACCGTGGCCACTCTAAATCCCCTCCGGCTCCAAGTCCCCAAATCAAGGCTCACCTGCAAGGTTAAGAAGGGGGTGAGTTTGGAAACTCAGTGTACAACAAGCCCCTTTCAGAGCCCAAAACAATATCAGCCTGCTGGGCCTAAGCCCAAATTCAATCTCAGCATATACTGGGCCGAAGCCTTTACATTATTCATACCACTGGGCTGAAGCCTTTTCATTATTCATATCACTGTGCCGAAGCCTTTATTGTAAACGGTATGGCCCATAGGCCCAAATCAATACCACATGCACTATTAATGGATGTATACAAGCTCGTTTGGGGAGACTACTCAACCCACCAACCGATACTCTCCACCCGTACCAACCAAGCTCTCCATGTGGGGAATAACTCAACCCACCCAACCAAACTCTCCACTGGCAGCATAGCTGCTTTATCATATAACTGGAGGCCTAGCCTCCTTTAATAACTGGGGCAAAGTCCTTTTTGATAAACTGGGGTAAAGCCCTTTTCGGTAAACTGGGGCAAAGCCCTTTTCGGTAAACTGGGGCATAGCCCTTTTGCACTTCCTCCATTCATATAAAACCCAACCCATGCATATATGTATATATCATGGCATATCATGTGCATATCATGGCATATTATGCACAAATCAGTATCACATGCATCTCAATTATAACATAACCCTAGGGGTATAATAGTCATTTTCACATAGGGGCAAAAAGGTCATTTTCACATTATAAGGGTAATTTCATAATTTTACCAAAATATTAGGGTTTCCATGTTCATTAACAATTATCAATAACTCTAAGTGTTTAAACAATGATTTTAACGCACTTTATCAAATTCGGGCTTTTGGGTCCAAAACCCCTAATGGGCCCTACGAATGCCGATCTAGCCCTTTAAGCCCTCATAGTCCAAAATTTACATCAGATCCACTCGTTTAACAAGCAGTATATCCAAGTTCCATTTTCTATCAAATTTACCCCAAATGGGCCCAGAACCCATTAGGCCCGATTTCAGCCCCTCGAGGCCCAACTTACCGTGATGCCGAAAATCGTGCTCTTACCTGTTCCAACGATCCCGATCATCAACTTAGCGAATCTAACTAACCTATGAGCGTTCGCATGTTCACGAGTCCTCAAAATGCCGAAATTTTAGCATTTCGGCTTTTCGGCATATATCGATTTAAGCTACGAAAAAAGGTTCGTTACACACCTACTTTGTGACATTCACCAACAAAGTCTCCCACGGCAACCTACAATTATCCATCTCCATTTTTAGTGTACAAATCATACTTATCAAACCCAAAATCTACCTTACCACATTCGGCCAAAGATCCCTAATGGCCATAGTTCACTTACCTTCACAGGGTCTGACGATATGATCCAAGCTTATCCAAATCGACACCCCACTCCTTGCTACTCCTCCAACGTAACTATTCCACTATACAAACCATAAATATCAAATGAAGAAGCCCAATAAGGCCTATATCTCTAATCGACCACCTCCCTAAACTATATGGGTTTCGGCTTTTGTCAACAGTTACTACTGAATCAATTTAGAGTACGAATACTTACCACAGTCTCCCTTCTTAAATTGTTTAAAGCTTAGAAAATAAAGGGATTGGCCACCAAAAAGTGAAGGGAAAAAGAGGGTTGCTGGTCAATAAAGAATCGGCACCACCGAGCTTCACAGGTTTGGCTTTTGCGGCTTTTCGGTAGGAGTGGAGGTAAGGAAAGAAGTAGTAGATGAGCGGAAAGGAGTACTGAACTGGTTTTGGAAAAGGAAAGGAAGAAAGATGATGGATGGAAGGGTGGTCGGTCTGCTAGAGAAGAAGAAAGAAAAAGAAAATACTAATCCTATGGTTTACAAAGAAGAAAACGACACAACAAGCTCCCAAATGCCGAAATACTAACCTAATACCCCTCTGCCGAAATCCCTTCTCTAATCCCCTCTATTCGGCCAACTCTATCTCTCTCTCAAATCCCTAAAATCTCTCCCCTTATCACTCCTTAATCCATGCGTTTGACTGATTCAAACTCTCTCCCACAGAGTTCTATTCGGCTACAACTCCTGCAAGCTCAAAGCATAAAAATAACATCACATTTGCCATCACAGGGAATCGAACCCAGGTTTCCCCCAACCACTTACACGCCACCTTTTTAGCACCCTAGTGGTGTCACTTAGCCACTCTGCCAGAGGCTCTTTTATGATACATTCCACCCACAATTTTTAATAAGTTCACCTACCCAAAGCCCCTAACTTCTTAAGTCCAAAATTCAAAAATTCTACCGGGTTTTGGCCATCACATGGGCCTTCCATAAGCCCATTTACACACTCCAATTATGAATTTCACAACCAAATATCAAATTTTAAAAACTTTACCAAAATCTCGAGAATCACGAAAAAAACCCAAAAATCAGGATGTTACAACTCTACCCTCCTTAAAGAAATTTCGGCCTCGAAATTTTACCTGATCCAAACAGTTGAGGGTACTACTGATGCATCGCCTCCTCGGTCTCCCAAGTAGCTTCTTCTTTGCCATGGTTTCTCTAAAGTACCTTCACTAATGGGACTTACTTCCTTCTCAGCACCTTGACGTCGTGATCAAGTATCTGCATATGTTCTTCTTCGAAGGTCAAATCTGACTATACTTCGATTTCTGCAACTAGCACGATATGAGTTGGGTCAGAACGATATCGCCTTAATTGGATGGTACTCAATCGAACAGTCATAGTCCTTTAACAATTCTATCCACCTTCGTTGTCTAAGATTCAACTCCTTTTGAGTCAACAAGTACTTAAGACTCTTATGATCCGTATAAATAATGCATCTCTCCCCATACAAGTAGTGCCTCCATATTTTAAGCGCAAAAATTACCGCTTCTAACTCCAAGTCATGAGTAGGATAGTTTACCTCATGAGGCTTAAGCTGTCGTGAAGCATAAGCGACCACTTTACCCTCTTGCATCAACATGCAGCCCAAACCTACATGTGACGCATCGCTGTAAACAGTGAAATCCTTACCAGACTCCGACTGAATCAACACTGGCGCTTCTGTCAGAACCTTCTTTAACTTCTCAAAAGCCTTTTTCTGCTTATTTGTCCAAAAAAATGGTGCTCCCTTCCTTATAAGTTTAGTTAACGGTGCTGCCAACACAGAAAATCCTTCCACAAATCTTCGATAATAACCTGCCAACCCCAGAAAACTTCGGATTTCTGTTACTGACCTCGGTGGCTTCCATTCTAGAATTGCCTCAATCTTCCGAGGGTCCACCTTGATCCCGTCAGCAGACACAACATGCCCCAAGAAAGTTACTTCCTTTAGCCAAAACTCACACTTACTAAACTTTGCATAAAGTTGCTTTTCCCTTAGCACTTGCAGCACAATACGAAGATGCTCATCATGCTTCTCTTCCGTTTTCGAATAAACCAAGATATCATCGATAAAAATGACTATGAACCGATCCAAGTACGGCTGAAACACCCGATTCATTAAATCCATGAATGCTTCCGGTGCATTAGTCAAACCAAAGGGCATAACCAGAAACTCGTAATGACCATATCGAGTTCTGAATGTCGTCTTATGAATATCCACTTCTTTGACTCTCAACTGATGATATCCTGACCGAAGGTCGATCTTAGAAAATACCGAGGCTCCTCTTAGTTGGTCGAACAGATTGTCGATTCTTGGAAGAGGATACTTGTTCTTGATCGTCAGTTTGTTCAACTGTCGATAGTCAATGCACATCTGCATGGTCCCATCTTTCTTCTTTACGAACAACACTAGTGCGCCCCACGGGGAAACACTTGGTCTTATAAACCCTCTATCCAACAGTTGCTTAATCTGAGCTTTCAGTTCTACCAACTCCTTTGGTGCCATCCTATAAGGCGCAATGGACACTGAAGCTATTCCAGGTAACAAGTCGATTCTGAACTCTACTTCTCTGTTTGGAGGTAATCCAGGAAGTTCCTTCGGAAATACATCTTGAAATTCTTTAATGATCCTAATCGATTCCATAGTTATCCCCTCAGGTTCAGCTTGACTTACAAATGCCAAGAACGCCTCACAACCTTTCCGAATCAACTTCTCGGCCCTTAAAGTGAGACAACATTGGACAAATAGTTCCTTCGCAATCCCCAAATGGCAGCTCCATCAAATCTCTTACAAATATCTTATCTTGTATCTCTAAAAGCACCACCCTAAAAAGTTTATCTACCTTAACCGAGTGTCCTAAAGGGCTTATCACCGATACCCCACTCATAGTCTCCTCAGGAAGCACACCCAATGCCCCAGATACATCACAAGCAACATACGAGTGAATGGAACCCACATCAATCAAAAAATTATTTGAGATATTTCTTTAGAGCCATTGTAGCAGTGTAAGGCGTGCTATGAATGAAAAACGTATCGGTTATAAAATCAGGAGTGTCACCCTCCTCACGATGCCGTGCAGCATAAACCAACGCCGGCTGTCGAGCGTGGCATGTCCAGCACCCCTGCCAGGTGCCCCACGTCCTCGACCATTACCATTGCCACCTCTACCTTGCCCACGGCCTCTCTGTGGTGGTGGTCCTCCTCGCTGTGGTTGGACATCCCTTTGCTCCGCAGCTAGTTCCTGAGCTGCTCTCCGAGGACATTCTCTGAACATATGATCCTTTGACCCATATCGAAAACATGCTCCAATTCGTTTCCAGCACTCCCCCATATGCACCCTGCCACAGTCCCTACAAGCCTGCAGTCTAAAGGTATTCACTGGAACTGCTCGAACCGGTTCCTCCATTCTAGCTCTTTTAACATTCCTATTTGTAGCACTCGAGAGTCCAGAATCCCTCCTAAATCTGGGTCGATCCTTCTCACGATTCTGCCGTTCAGTCTGGTTTACTTCCTCGGCTATCTTAACCTTCTCTGCCAACGCAGCGAAATCACACTCCCTTTGTGGAGCTATCAGTATCCTAAGCTCATCGCGGAGGCCATCCTCAAATCGAACACTGCGCTCATATTCAGTTGTAACTATCCCGCTGGTGTATCGACTCAGCCTCAAGAATTCTGCCTCATACTCCGCAACAGTCTTATTACCCTGAGTCAGATTCAAAAATTCCTTTCGACGGGCATCAACATAACTAGCTCCAACATACCTCCCTTTAAAAGCAGTCTTGAACAATTCCCAGGTTACTCGTTCAATCAGGGTACTCTCCCTTATAGTGATCCACCACCGGTATGCCTCGTTTCGTAGCAACGACACCACCCCTTTCAGCTTTTGCTCCACAGAGCAATCTAAATCGTCCATAATCCGCTTTGTTGCCTCTAGCCAATATTTCGCCACATTTGGGGCTACTCCAGATACGCCTCTAAAAACTTCTACTCCATTAGCCCGGAGTCGTTCCGAGATGGATCCCCTATTTACTGTCCCAGTGCTAGCTCCAGCAACTCTTTCTAAAACCCTTAACATGTCTTGGGACAAAGCATCGTCCCCCACAGCCCGATCATATGACCCAGTCTCAGTTGCTTGTGGCACAAATGCCTCCTCAGCTGGCCTATGCCCTGAGGATGAAGATTCCGCTTGCACCCTTCTGCGACCATGTCCGCGGCCCCGTCCTCGAGTTCCTCTTGTACTCATATTAAATTATCTAGTTACGAATTTTATGACATTAGTTTAATGTTCAATTGTTTATTACAAGATGTCTTATGGAAATATAGCAGTTTAAGGATTGTTTTCGCAACGTTGCAGCCTAGCTACAGTCTCATTCTCACCGTTTTACAGCTCTACCCTATCTAAAGTATCATAGTAGGGTCTCGGTTCTATTCATAGCATCATATCAATATCACATAACGTAAAAGAGAGTATACTTACAGACTTGGTGCCGGGGATTCAGTGTGCCACTTCTTTCTCCAAACCATTTAAAACCAAAAACCATGTATTTGGTCACAGAAAATAGAAATTCTTAAAATTTTCTTTAAAATACCTTTGTTTTGAAACTTTTGATTTTAGACCCGTTTAAAAACCCATAGCCGAGTTGTTGCAACCGAGCTTTGATACCACTAAATGTAACACCCCAAACCTGGCCCAGATGTTATGGCCGAATCCGGCGTGCCACAATGAAGTTAAAAGTCCCCGTTTTCATTTTAGTGTTTTAATAAACCGTATTTGTTACGTTTAACCAAGTGAATGGAAGCTGTACACCAGGTAGGTATCCAAAAACAGATGAGGTGAGCCATGAAGGATGCTTAAGTACCAAGCTCTTCGGTTGGATCCAATCCTAGACATGCCCACAACCATTACCACACATGGATATAACGAGTTGAAATTTATTTTAGTGGATATCTTTGATAAACCGAAAAATGTGATGTTGCATTATTTTGAAAACGAGTATCATTTTGAAAACGCGCCCTAAGTCTAGCCTATTTGTATTGTCATCAGTAAAATGGCCTTATTACAACCCAAAAATAAATATTAAATAAGATAAACTAGAGAAAACCAGATACTTAATTTAAAGTCCAATAGCGATCACCGTGGCCACTCTAAATCCCCTCCGGCTCCAAGTCCCCAAATCAAGGCTCACCTACAAGGTTAAGGAAGGGGGTGAGTTTGGAAACTCAGTGTACAACAAGCCCCTTTAAGAGCCAAAAATAATATCAGCCCGCTGGGCCTAAGCCCAAATTCAATCTCAGCATATACTGGGCCGAAGCCTTTACATTATTCATACCACTGGGCCGAAGCCTTTACTGTAAACGGTAAGGCCCATCGGCCCAAATCAATACCACATACACTATTAATGGATGTATGCAAGCCCGTTTGGGGAGACTACTCAACCCACCAACTGATACGCTCCACCCGTACCAACCAAGCTCTCCATGTGGGGAATAACTCAACCCACCCAACCAAACTCTCCACTGGCAGCATAGCTGCTTTATCATATAACTGGAGGCCTAGCCTCTTTTAATAACTGGGGCAAATCCCTTTTTGATAAACTGGGGCAAAGCCCTTTTCGGTAAACTGGGGCATAGCCCTTTTACACTTCCTCCATTCATATAAAACCCAACCCATGCATATATGTATATATCATGGCATATCATGTGCATATCATGGCATATTATGCACAAATCAGAATCATATGCATCTCAATTATAACATAACCCTAGGGGTATAATAGTCATTTTCACCTAGGGGCAAAAAGGTCATTTTCATATTATAAGGGTAATTTCGTAATTTTACCAAAATATTAGGGTATTCCATGTTCATTAACAATTATCAATAACTCCAAGTGTTTAAACAATGATTTTAACGCACTTTATCAAATTCAGGCTTTTGGGCCCAAAACCCCTAATGGGCCCTACGAATGCCGATCTAGCCTTTTAAGCCCTCATAATCCAAATTTTACATCAGATCCACTCGTTTAACAAGCAGTATATCCAAGTTCCATTTTCTATCAAATTTACCCCAAATGGGCCCGGAAGCCCATTGGGCCCAATTTTAGCCCCTCGAAGCCCAACTTACCATGATGCCGAAAATCGTGCTCTTACCTGTTCCAACGATCCCGATCATCAACTTAGCGAATCTAACTAACCTATAAGCGTTCACATGTTCACGAGTCCTCAAAATGCCAGAATTTCGGCATTTCGACTTTTCGGCATATATCGATTTAAGCTACGAAAGAGGGCTCGTTACACACCTGCTTTGTGACGTTCACCAACGAAGTCTCCCACGGCAACCTACAATTATCCATCTCCATTTTTAGCATACAAATCATACTTATCAAACCCAAAATCTACCTTACCACATTCGGCCAAAGATCCCTAATGGCCATAGTTCACTTACCCTTCACAGGGCCTGACGATATGATCCAAGCTTATCCAAATCGACACCCCACTCCTTGCTGCTCCTCCAACGTAACTATTCCACTATACAAACCATAAAAATCAAATGAAGAATCCCAATATGGCCTATATCTCTAATCGGCCACCTCCCTAAACTAGAGGGGTTTAAGCTTTTGTCAATAGTTACTACTGAATCGATTTAGAGTACGAATACTTGCCACAGTGTCCCTTCTTGAACAGTTTAAAGCTTAGAAGATAATGGGATTGGCCACCAAAAAGTGAAGGGAAAAAGAGGGTTGCTGGTCAATAAAGAATTGGCACCACCAAGCTTCAGAGGTTCGGCTTTTGCGGCTTTTCGGCAGAAGTGGAGGTAAGGAAAGAAGTAGTAGATGAACGGAAGGGAGTAGTGAACTGGTTTTGGAAAAAGAAAAGGAAGAAAGATGATGGATGGAAGGGTGGTAGGTCGGCTAGAGAAGAAGAAATAAAAAGAAAAGACTAATCCTATGGTTTACAAAGAAGAAAACGGCACAACAAGCTCCCAAATGCTGAAATACTAACCTAATACCCCTCTGCCGAAATCCCTTCTCTAATCCCCTCTATTCGGCCAACTCTATCTCTCTCTCAAATCCCTAAAATCTCTCCCCTTATCACTCCTTAATCCATGCGTTTGACTGATTCAAACTCTCTCCCACAGAGTTCCATTCGGCTACAACTCTTGCAAGCTCAAAGAATAAAAATAACATCACATTTGCCATAACAGGGAATCGAACCCAGGTTTCCCCCAACCACTTACACGCCACCTTTTTAGCACCCTAGTGGCGTCCTTAGCCACTCTGCCAGAGGCTCTTTTATGATACATTCCACCCACAATTTTTAATAAGATCACCTACCCAAAGCCCCTAACTTCTTAAGTCCAAAATTCAAAAATTCTACCGGGTTTTGGCCATCACTTGGGCCTTCCATAAGCCCATTTACACACTCCAATTATGAATTTCACAACCAAATATCAAATTTTAAAAACTTTACCAAAACCTCGAGAATCACGAAAAAAACTCAAATATCAGGATGTTACAACTCTACCCTTCTTAAAGAAATTTTGGCCTCAAAATTTTACCTGATCCAAACAGTTGAGGGTACTGCTGATGCATCACCTCCTCGGTCTCCCAAGTAGCTTCTTCTTTGCCATGGTTTCTCCAAAGTACCTTCACTAATGGGACTGACTTCCTTCTCAGCACCTTGACGTCGTGATCAAGTATCTGCATAGGTTCTTCTTCGAAGGTCAAATCTGACTGTACTTAGATTTCTGCAACTGGCACGATATAAGTTGGGTCAGAATGATATCGCCTTACCTGGATGGTACTCAATAGAATAGTCATAGTCCTTTAACAATTCTATCCACCTTCGTTGTCTAAGATTCAGCTCCTTTTGAGTCAGCAAGTACTTAAGACTCTTATGATCCGTATAAATAATGCATCTCTCCCCATACAAGTAGTGCCTCCATATTTTTAGTGCAAAAATTACCGCTTCCAACTCCAAGTCGTGAGTAGGATAGTTTACCTCATGAGGCTTAAGCTGTCGTGAAGCATAAGCGACCACTTTACCCTCTTGCATCAACACACAGCCCAAACCTACATGTGACGCATCGCTGTACACAGTCAAATCCTTACCAGACTCCGGCTGAATCAACACTGGTGCTTCTGTCAGAACCTTCTACCTTACCAGACCATTTTTAGTGTACAACTCATACTTATCAAACCCAAAATCTACCTTACCACATTCGGCCAAAGATCCCTAATGGCCATAGTTCACTTACCTTCACACGGTCTGACGATATGATCCAAGCTTATCCAAATCGACACCCCACTCCTTACTGCTCCTCCAACGTAACTATTCCACTATACAAACCATAAAAATCAAATGAAGAAGCCCAATAACGCCTATATCTCTAATCGTCCACCTCCCTAAACTATAGGGGTTTCGGCTTTTGTCAACAGTTACTACTGAATCGATTTAGAGTACGAATACTTACCATAGTCTCCCTTCTTGAACCGTTTAAAGCTTAGAAGATAAAGGGATTGGCCACCAAAAAGTGAACGGAAAAAAAGGGTTGCTGGTCAATAAAGAATCAGCACCACCAAGCTTCACAGGTTTGGCTTTTGCGGCTTTTCGGTAGAAGTGGAGGTAAGAAAAGAAGTAGTAGATGAACGGAAGGGAGTAGTGAACTAGTTTTGGAAAAAGAAAAGGAAAAAAGATGATGGATGGAAGGGTGGTATGTCGGCTAGAGAAGAAGAAAGAAAAAGAAAAGTGGTTTAAGCTGTCGCGATGCATAAATAACTACTTTACCCTATTGCATTAGCATATAGCCCAACCCTACATGTGATGCATCATTGCATACGGTAAAATCTTTTCCAGACTCCGGCTGAATTAGTACAGGTGCCTCGGTCAGAACTTTCTTCAGCTTCTCAAAAGATTCCTGTTGTTTCTCAGTCCAAACAAACGGTACTCCCTTCCTTATAAGCTTTGTCAAAGGCGCTGCCATCACAAAAAATCCTTCCACAAACCTTCTATAGTACCCAGCTAAACCAAGAAAACTTCGGATTTCTGACACTGACCTCAGTGGCTTCCATTCCAGAATCGCTTCCATTCCAGAATCGCTTCAATCTTTTGAAGGTCCACCTTGATCCCTTCAGCAGAGACAACATGCCCCAAGAAAGTTACCTCTCTCAACCAGAACTCACACTTACTGAATTTCGCATAAAGCTCCTTCTCCCTCAGCACTTGCAGCACAATACGAAGATGCTCATCATGATTCTCCTTAGTTTTAGAATAAACCAGAATATCATCGATAAAAACGACCACGAATCGATCCAAGTATGGCTGGAACACTCGATTTATCAGATCCATAAATGCCGCAGGTGCGTTCGTCAACCCAAATGGCATAGCAAGAACTCATAGTGACCATACCGAGTTCTGAATGCCGTCTTGTGAATATCCACCTCCTTAACCCTCAACTGATGATACCCAAATCAAAGGTCAATCTTGGAAAATACTAAAGCTCCTCTAAGTTGGTCGAATAAATCATCGATTCTCGGCAGTGGGTATTTGTTCTTAATCGTCAGTTTGTTCAACTGCCGATAATCGATGCACATCTGAATTGACCCATCTTTCTTCTTTACGAACAACACTGGTGCTCCCCACGGAGACACACTTGGTCTAGTGAAGCCTCTATCCAATAACTCTTGAATTTGGGCTTTCAGCTCCACCAACTCCTTCAGTGCCATCCTATAAGGTCCAATGGACACTAGTGCTGTTCTAGGCAACAAGTCGATTCCAAACTCAACCTCTTGGTTCGGGGGCAAACCCGAAAGCTCCTCTGGAAAAACATCTTGAAAATCCTTGATGGTTCTAACTTTATCCACTGTCAGATCCTCAATTTTTGATTGGCTTACAAATGCCAAATAAGCCTCACATCCCTTTCGAATCCACTTCTTGGCTCTCAATGCCGACACCACATTAGACAGATAATCCCTACGCTCGCCTATCACCAAAACTTCCTCATCCTTTGTGGTCATTAACATTATTCACTTAGCAGTACAATCTAGAGTAGCCCTATGCTTAACAAGCCAATCCATTCCCAAAATGAGATCGAATTCTCTGAAAGGTAGCTCCATCAGATCTTCAGAGAAAACTTTTCCTTGAGTTTCTATAGGCACGTCTCCATACAGTTTATCTACCCTAACCGAGTGACCCAAAGGACTTAGTACAGATACCCTACTCACGGTCTTCTCAGAGCGCACACCCAGCGACCCAGATATAGCACATGCAACATATGAATGGGTAGATCCAACATCTATCAACCCAGTGTATAGCATACTGGAAATCAGAAACGTACCAGTTATGATGTCAGGTGCATCACCCTCCTCTCGGCGATGAGCTGTATACACCAACACCGGCTGATGAGCCTCAGTAAATCCAGCACCCCTACCAGGCGCTCCTCTTCCTCGACCGATTTCATTACCACCACTGCCTTGCTCACATCCTCTCGGAAACTGTGGTCCACCCCTCACTGGTTGAGTGACCCTCTACTCCAAAACTTGAACCTGATCTGGTTCCTGGGGACAATCCTTAACCCTATGCTCCATAGATCCGCATCAAAAACAAGCACTAGAAAGTTTCTGACACTCACCCACATGCATCTTCCCACAATTCCTACAACCCTGCGGTCTAACAGTATTCATCGATACTACTCGAACTGGCTCCATTACCCTTGCTCTCTTAACATTCCTGTTCATACCACCTGAAAGTCCTAAATCTCTCCTAAAACAGTTCCGATCTTTCTCACGATTCTGTCTTTCTGTATGCTTCACTTCCTCAGCTATCTTAGCTTTCTCCACTAAAGCAGCGAAGTTACGCTCCCTCTGCGGAGCAATCAGCACCCTAAGTTCATCTCTCAGACCATCCTCGAAGCGTACGCTATGCTCATACTCTATAGCGACAATTCCAGAAGCATATCAGCTCAGTCTCAGAAACTCAGACTCATACTCAGCCACTGACTTACTCCCTTGGACCAGGTTCAGAAATTCTTTCCGGCGAGCTTCCACGTAACTCGCCCCAACATACTTTCCTTTGAAGGCTGTTTTAAATAACTCCCAAGTCACACTGTCAGCAGGAGTTCCATCTCTCACCGTGAGCCACCACTGATAAGCCTCATCCCCAAGTAACGATATGGCTCCCTTCAGCTTCTGCTCCACAGAGCAGTCTAGATCATCCATAATCCGCTCTGTGGCTTCTAACCAATACTCAGCCACATTCGGAGCTACACCAGATACGCCCCTAAACATCTCTGCTCTATTGGCCCAGAGCCGCTCAGAAATAGACCCCCGAATTTCGTTTCCCATACTTGCCCCAGCAACCCTTTCCAAAACTCGGAGCATTGCCTGGGACAGAACATCATCCCCGGCACCTCGATCATGAGACTCTACCTCAGTTGCCGGTGGTACTGGTGCATCTGCTGCCGGCACATGTCCTGAAGACGAAGATTCAGCCTGAACATTACCTCAGCCACGTCCACTGCCTCTTTCATGAGCTGCTCGTGTACTCATTTCGTATTATCTGATTAAGAATTTTATGAATCGGTTTAATATTTCAGTGTTTATTACAGATGTCTTATGAATAACAGTAATTCAGAGTTTGAGTTTGTTTCCTTTTACGGTAGCCTAGCTACAGTCTCAGTCTACTTATCAGAGTTTCTATAGTTCCAGTGTTACCCTAACTAAAGTACCATGATAAGGTTTTCTACAAGCATATAACAGATATTTCAAAAACAATCAAAAAGGCTCAGGAAACTTACAGACTTGGGCCGGAGATTCGGTGTGCCACCTTTTAAAAAAAAACCTAATTTCAGAAAATTGATTTTAATCTTTAAAATCGTCTACTTGTAAAGAGAAAATATTGGAAACATTCTTGAAAACAATTTATAATCAAGTTCCAAAAAAAATAGTGTTTCTTTACAAACACTCGTTTTTAGACCTGTTCTACAGCCGAGTTGTTGCAACTTGGCTTTGATACCACTAAATGTAACACCCCAAACCCGGCCCAGACATTATGGCCAGATCTGACGTGTCACATGGACTTACGACTTAGTATGCATTCGCTGGTTTAAGTGATTAGGGTGGTCTTAGTAAAAATAGCGGTTGAATGAAAAGCCGGTTTATCAATCTTTAGGCTATCCATTTGTTGTGCTTGTTGAGTCTTGAAAATGTTCATTAATTTTGAAAACCCGCGCAGCCTAACACTAGCAGTTTCATCATAGTATAAATATAATCAGAAAATAAAACCATAGCGAAAAATAAAACCAAAACAGATCAAACCTCAAAGTCAGACTTATCTAGGCCTTGGCCTAGTACAGAAATCAGAATGAAACCCATAGGCCCATAGTAGATACAGAACAAATATATCATGAATGTAGAAATCCCAACCCAGAGCCATCGATAACACCCCATACCAGCCTTACACCATGTAGGGAGACTACTCGACCCACCCAACCGCTACACACCACAGAAATTGCAGCAAGGCTGCTAGATATTGTGACGAAGTCACCAGATACAGATATTGTGTCTAGGCCACCAGAACAGATATATATATATGTGGCGAAGCCACCAGATTGCAGCGAGGCTGCCAGATATTGTGACGAAGTCACCAGAACAGATATATGTGGCGAGGCCACCAGATTACAGCGAGGCTGCCATAACGCTTTCTCCATCAATATAAACCCATGTCCCATGCAACAGAAATAATATGTCATGGCATACGTATACAGAAACAGAACATCATGCTTTTCAAAAAAAAATAACCCTAGGGGTAAAATCGTAATTTTGCAAGCATAAGGGTATTTCAGTAATTATTACCTATTGCTAAGGTTTCATGCTCATTCTAACATTTACCAAGTAATCAGAAGTACTTACCTCATCTTTTTACCAAAGTGGGCCCGTTGGCCCATTAGCCCGTTTTTGGCCCATTAAGCCCAAAAATACCGTTGTGCACGAAAATGCACACTCTGCACTCTAATAATCCAAATGCACCATATTCATTAACAACTATCTCACGAGCGCTCGCACGCTCGCGAGTTCATAAAATACCAACGTTTCGGTATTTCAGCTTTTACCGATTCAGTCTAAGGGAGGGTGTCGTTTACACACCTAGTTGATGACGATTGATAACGATATCTCCCACGCGATAATCCTACAATCGATCACTAACACATTAGACTTACAAATTAATGATAACTAACATAAATCCACGTTAACTAACCCAATCATCACACAAGTTAGTCATTTATGGACGAGGGGAAAAATAGTCATTTAACACCCTAGGGGCAAAATGGTAATTTTACCCCACAAGGGTATCTCGGTAATTCTACCCTACAGGGGTATTTCGGTATTTCTACCCTACAAGGGTATTTTGGTAATTCTATCCTACAAGGGTATTTCGGTAATTCTACCCTACAGGGGTATTTTAGTAATTCTACAACTTATCCACTTGGGCCTATGGACCCATTGGGACCACATGGCCTATTTTAGCCCAACGCAGCCTGAAATAGCCGTCATACTGCTAGAGTAATGAGAAATACACACCTGTTAGGAGACTGCAGTTAATCCGCGCTCCAAACACTCTTTGTTGACACCCAACCCAAACGAACACATCACAAAGCGAAAGGGATCAGCCAAGAAGGGTATGCCTACTCTCCTCATGGTTTGCTCTATTTAAAGCCAGCTCTCCATCTACTCTTATGTTAGCTTCCCGATGTGGGATCCCTCCATCACCAGAGTTTAAAACCAGCACCAACTCTTTCCGTCCCAACAGAGCAAAATAATCAACCTTTGCGTGCCAAGGGATTTGAAGCAAAGTCCTGTCACATGCCAACTCACGCCACCACCAATAGGCCATCAACTCATTTGTGTCATAAATCCAACACATTAAACTTTAAAGCGCACCTACTTGCTTCCAGATTTATTGAAAAGAAAAACCAAAATATATTGCAAGAGCCAATACTTGAACCTTGGACCCCTTGCTTCCTCTATGGCGTCACTTCCTTGTACCCTAAGTGGCGCCACCTTGCCACTACACCACTCTCCTTTTTGTGTCATCTTTTACCCCTTTACTCTTAAGAGCCCAAATGCCAATTGCATCACCTGTTCATAAAATTAAAATTTCGAAGACTACCACGGATTTAACTTAAGTTTAGGCTTTCCAAAGGCCCACTAACCTACTAAAATATATATTTTAACCAACCAGAACACACACAAATTTTAAAAATCACAGAAACACAGAAAACCCGAAAATTGGGGCGTTACACTGTGGATGAAATTTTGTACTGAAATGCAATCAAGTACCTAAAGCTTTATGTAATTTACTCCAAAATTGATAAGTGAACCATGGATCTCTATCAGAGATAATAGACACTGGCATACCATGCAATATAACAATCTAAAAAATGTACAATTCTACCAGCTTCTCAATTAAAAAATCCGTGAATTTAGTCAAACGATCTACAATAACCCAAATAGCATATTTCTTCCATGGTGACAAAGGCAATCCCGATATGAAATTTATTGTAACTCATTCCCATTTCCACTATGGAATCATCACAGGCTGTAATAACCCTGAAGGTACCTAATGCTCGGCTTTGACTTGCTAACAAATCAAACATTTCAATACAAACTCTGAAATATCTTGTTTCATACCTGGCCACCAGTACATCTGTGTCAAATCACCGTACATTTTATTACTACTAGGGTGTATCAAAAAATGACTACTGTAAGCTTCTTGTAAAATCTGCTGAACGACGTCAGAATTCTTCAAAACACATAGTATGTTTCGAAAATACAAACTAACATTAGAACTAACGTGAAATTCTAAATTAAGGGTCTTTTCAATTTGTTCCAATTTAGCAATCAACTCGAAGTCACCTTTCCGAGCCTTACAAATTTGTTGGAAAAACGTCGGTTTAGATTTTAATTCCACTACAATGGAACCATCTTCAATTAATGTCAATCGAGTATTCAAAGCTCGTAAAGCAAATAAGGACTTTCTACTAAAAGCATCAATGACAACATTAGCTTTTCTTGGGTTATAATCGATGATTAAATCCTAATCTTTTAGCATCTCTAACCATCTTCGTTGTCTTAAATTTAAGTCTTTTTGTGACATCAAATATTTTAGGCTTTTATGATTTATGAACATATGACATTTTTCTCCATACAAATAGTGTCGCCAAATCTTTAAAGCAAACACAATAGCTACAAGCTCTAAATCATTACTCAAATAATTTTTCTCGTGTGTTTTTAATTGATGGGAAACATAACCTACTACTTTTCCTTCTTGCACCAAATGCAGCCTAAACCATTTAGTGAAGCATCACTATAAATAAAAAATTCTTTACTGGATTCTGGTTGAACTAACATAAGGGCTTCTGTCAACAACAATTTCAACTGATCAAAACTTTGCTGACACTTTTCTAGCCATTCAAACTTGGCATCTTTCTGAAGCAGTTTCGTCAACGACATAGCAATCATTGAAAATCCTTTAACAAATCTTCGATAATACCTAATTAAACCAATAAAAATTATGATTTCTGAAACATTTCTAGGAGCCTTCCAGTCTACTATAGCTAATATTTTACTTGGATCAACTCTAATATCGTCTACCGCTACAATGTGTCCTAAAAATCCAACTTCTCGAAGCTAGAATTCACACTTGCTAAATTTAGCAAACAACTGTTTATCGCGCAAAATCTGCAAAATTATTCTTAAATGTCGTGTATACTCATTTTCATCTCGGGAACAGATCAAAATATCATCAATGAATACAACTAAAGATATGTCTAGATATGGTCGAAATATTCTGTTCATCAAATCCATAAATACAACAGGTGTGTTGATTAAACCAAATGACATAACTAAGAATTCATAATGTCCGTACTAAGTTCTAAAAGCAGTCTTTAGCACATCCAAATCTTTAACTCATAACTGATAATATCCAGATCAGAGATCAATCTTTGAAAATATTGTCACACCTTTCAGCTGATCAAACAAATCATCGATACGTGGCAAAGGATACTTTGTTCTTGATCGTTACTTTGTTAAGTTTTTTGTAGTCGATACATAACCTCATTAACCCATCCTTTTTCTTAACAAACAATATAGGAGCACCCTAGGGAGAAAAACTAGGCCGAACAAAACATTTGTCTATCAATTCTTGCAACTGTGCCTTCAAATCTTTCAATTCTATAGGTACCATTCTATACAGAGCTATTAATATCAGGGAAGTTCCCAATACTAACTCAATAGCAAATTAAACCTCTCTAACCGACGGTAACCCTGGTAACTCTTCTGGGAATATATCTGAGAACTCACAGACAGTCGGGACTGACTCTAAGTTCATTTTTGAAGCCCTGGAATCAAATATGTAAGCTAGATAGGCTTTACAACCTTTTCTATCATATTTTTGAGTTGACATAGTTGAAATCATATTACTTGTACCATCAAATCTATCAGATTCAACCCTAACTATATCACCATTTTAACATTTCAGTAAAATTTGCTTTCATCTACAATTCATAACAACATCATGCAGAGTTAACCAATCCATACCAAGAATCACATCAAATTCATCAAATGGTAATAGCATCAAATCAGCCGGAAAGTTGCAATCCTGAATCATCAAAGGACAATTTCTACAAACCTTATCAACTAACACATACTAGACCTAAATGATCCGTTACTTTGATCACAAATTTAGTTGACTCACAAGGCATTTTCTTATCTGACACTAAATTTGTGCATATATATGAGTGCGTTGACCCCGAGTCAGTCAAAACATTAACATTAGTATCAGAGATAGAAAATGTACCAGTAACCAAATCAGGTGCCGAAGCTTCCTTACGAGCTCAAATTGCATGAGCTCTAGCTGGTGCCCAAGCCTCAGATCTAATTGTAGAATCTTTCGTTCCACTTCGACTAATTCTCATATTACCATAGTTTTTGGATGGTCTCCTTCTCGCAGCCGTGTTACTTGAACGAGTGCTCTGAACTTTCTCTTTATCAGATCTTTTAGGGTAGTCACTAAGGAAATGGTCATAAGAACCATATTTAAAGCATGATCCATCTCTCAATCTACACTCCCTAAAATGTCATCTATTACACTGCGGACATTCAAGTTTATTATTTCGAACACTACCCACACTCGCTACAGAAGTAGCCGAAGGTCTTGAATTTTGAATGTTGCTTCCCTTTGTCTCTTCCCAAGAATCGTACTGAAGTTGATGTACGTCTGTGAAATTCCCTTGATTTCTTTGATAGAGACGAAGATGATTTCCCCATAGGTCATTTTCCAGTGTCACGAGCCTCAGAATTTGCCTTTCCTTTAGTTTTACTAAGTTCTTCTGCTTTATGTGCTTGATCCACCAAAATCACAAATTCTTTCAATTCTAGAATCCCAACTAACAGTTTGATATCTTCGTTTAAACCATCTTCAAACCGGGTGCATATAACAGCCTCTGATGGTATTCTTTCCCTAGCATACTTACTAAGTCTCACAAACTCTCTTTCATACTCAGCTACAGACATACAACCCTATTTCAATTCAAGGAACTCTTTCCACTTCTTGTCGAGATACCACTAACTGACATATTTCTTCTTGAATTCGATCTGAATGAAATGCCAATTCACACGATCCTTCCTTTCCACCGCAATTAAAGTATTCCACCACTGACACACTGAGTCTTTCAACGTAGATACTGTACATTTTAAACATTCAACGGAAGTACAAGACAGTTCATCAAAAACCCTTACAATATTTTCTAACCAAAACTTGGCTTTTACAGGGTCGTCTTTAGTTGTACCGCGAAACTCTTCAGCTCTATACTTACGAATTTTATCAACCGAAGGCTTACTTAAGCGTACTTATTCCAACCCTTAAGGAATAATGGGGACAGGTTGAGGTACATGAGGGGGTGGAGGTTGTTGAGCCATAAGGTTCGTTCTAACGAACTTAGAGAACCACTTAGACATCATTTGGAAGAAAGCTTCTTTCATCTCACTTTCCCGGCCCTCAACTATGGGCCTACTGCTAGCTACTCCGTGTACGGAGGCTTATGCATCACTTTCAACCTCATTAGAATTAGCTTGGTTGGATGACATCTTTTATCTATATGAAAATATAATTCAATTCGAGTCAGAAGATATCACACTATCACAGGTTATATAATAGCATGTATTTCTAGACTCCATACATACTACGTTCAGTCTAAGAATTGACTAAACTGTAGCTCTGATACCACTAAATGTAACATCCTAACCTGTCTTCGTCGCTAGATTAAGGTTACAGAGCTTTACCGATCAATCAGAAAACATTTATCATCATAAAATTTAATAAATTAGTCTCAATCAAAATCATATAACACACATGCATTTGGTCCCTAAATCAAGCATTCGAGGCCTTAAAAATAGCATAGAAGCAATTCAAGACAAATTTGAAACAAAATAGAAGTTTGAAGAAAAATTTGTAAAAAAGTGAAACTAGGGGCCACATGGCTATGCGGCCAAGTCGTGTGACATAGGCCAGGCCATCTAACAATCGAACAAAGGAACACATGGCCATTTTCCAACTCGTGTCCTCACCCATGTAACTCACTGAGTTAGATGACACAGTCGTGCTGCAAGTCGTGTGCCAAGCCATGTAACTCTCTCACTTGCCACATACGGCCGTATGCTAGGCCGTCTAACTCACTGACTTAAAACACTAGGAATTTACACATGAAACACGACTGTGTAGCCAAGCCATATGTGTCATACGACCGTGTTAGAGCCCATGTCCCAGGCCGTGTGATCCAAAAATTTACCCGAAATTCATGCCATTTCAGGGCCAAACCATATCTAACTAACTATTCCATTTGAGCACACATTTAAGGGATTTAAACATCATTCAAACATACCTAAACACACAATTTCAGACATCCTAATTCATCTAACCAATATGTTGTTCAAAGGCACCACAATTGAATCAAAACATTATGGATCAAACCAAAGCAACATAGCTACTTTTCAAGCATAAAACCTTATTTAATTATCTACCAAAGCATATCACTGGAACGACAGAAATGTGCCAGTGTACACAATCGCAACAAGTAATAAAGTGACAAGTAAATGTCGAGTTATCGTATCCACAGAGACTGTGAAAAGAATTATTTATGAATGCAATTTAAAACACTTTGGTGAAGAAAAATATTTTGATTTGAAAGGTGATTAAAAACTAAAAAAAAACAAAGTAAAATAAATAAAATAAAATAAGTTCTAATGCACGATTTCAAAAGCTGATTTAATCAAGATGACATGATTGTGTTAGATTAATTACATTTCATAACTTAGAATTATTAAACTTATGTTTATGTTGTTACGAATAAATTCACTGCAACTCGGCAATTTGCTAACTTATGAACATACTTACCTACTAAAATCCATTAATCTCTTGACTATATCTCTATGTCAATTCAACCGATTAAACAGATTTTAGTAGACAAATATATTAATGCACATACATACTTCTGAAGTCAAAATAATCTCTTGTACATATCTCTATGTCAATTCAAACAATTAATTCAATCTCATAAGCACATAAAAGATTAAGTGAGGTAACAATGTATTCCTACCTTGAAACAGTTTAATCATAATAATCTTGCAAGTTATGCAAGGTAATTGTATCTCTCGATACCGTTGCTAATTTAACCTTCAGCTATCTTAGATGATTAAACATGCACAGATTAAGTATCATGTCAATTAATTACAACTTAAATCCGTTTAAATAATTAATCCATTAGTTACCTTACAATTGTAATGCAAGAATAACTTAGTCATGGTTTTACTTAATCAAACATCTTATCGAGGCTTATAACAACACAAACATAATTTTAATAAATTAAGAAGACGAAATGCAATCAACCTAACATGAATTAAATTTAAACCATATTAATTAAATAAATCATATCAACATAAATATTCATAGACATGTTCATCATAACAACAACATAATTTAAAAAGATATAGAACAAGAAGCAAATCTGGTGCTTTACCGCGGCTTGGCTGGGTTGCTCTACTCTTTCTTCTTCACTTGTTCTTATCGAACCAAGGCTTCTATGAACACTTGAATTCTACTCCAAATGGTGGATGAATGACTCTTTCTCAGGAGGCGAAATCAGCAAGAGGACAAAGGAAAATAGATGGAAAAATAAAGAGAGAAAGTTGAAAGAGAAGAGAAGAGATGAGAAAATTGTGGTGTGTTGAAATAAACAGCCAATGGGGGTTTTTATAGGGTGAGGGGGCTGCTAAAAATAACCAAAATCAGTAGCCAAAGGGCCCTCCCATTGCCGGCCACACATGCGGCAAGTTTGAAGCTTTCAAACTTGCTATATTAAGACTGGGGCAAATCTTGAAAGACACTAAAAGAGGAGGGGTTTGTTTGCAGTTTGACGAAGTCTTTGAGGGCCTTTTTGCAAGCTAATTAACCAGACAAGTAAGCTCATTTGATCAGCATGCTGGACGGTTTTGGGCTGCCCATAGCTTGGTTGGTTCTGTTCTCTCGGTTTAGCTCAACTGGGCCACTTTTCATAATTAATTAATTTTAATTTATTTAACCCAAATTAAATTGGATTAAAGTTAAAATTAATTATATTATGAATTAATACATATAATTTGGACCGTCTTTAGCTAAAAAATTCATTCATCTCGATGCTTCAAAAATCGCTTCTCGATTTTGCGCTTCTAGCAGTGTCTACCGAGCCAATTTTTGCCATTTGTACGAATCTATCGAAAATGATCAAAATTAATCAAATTTTATTATAAAATAATTAAAATTCAATATTTTAAGTACAAAATAATTATTTTGTAATAATTATATATTTTTCAACAATAATTTTACCGAAACTGCATGAACTTGAGTTAAAAAGGGCATGAAAAAGTGTGTATATTTTCGTGTTTCCACACCACCAAACTTAATTCGTTGATCGTCCCAAGTAATGCACAAATTGAAAAGAATTTCTCGAAAATACCTTTGAAAATTTCCTTCAGAACAACATTCTTCCCCAAAGTATGAATTTGGTATACATATGCTCAAAAACAAGAAATTTGATATTTCTGCTACTTATGTATACATATCATTCAAATTAATCTCAATCAATCTTATGATAGTGAAAATAGATAAATGCTTCCTAATAAAGACATGTTAAATGTAACAACTTGATTTTGGGTCTAATTAGAATAGTGGTTTCGGGACCACAAATCCGGCGTAATAAAATTTACTTTTATTATATTTTTATGGTCTTTGGTTTCACGAAATAATTTCGTGAAAATTTCGTTCAAAAATTTTGACATTTGGGCACTTAATTTAGTCAAAAGGACTAAATCGTAAAAAGTGCAAAACTTGAGTTCTAGAAGCTAGAGGTGTCTAATTGCTATGAGAATTTAAATTAGAGGTCCTTGTATTATAATTAGACCATTGGACACTTTGATGGACAAAAATGGACATGGTTAGGTAAAATTTCAAAGAAAGTCAATAAGTGCATTTTGGTCATTTGGTAATTAAAAGAATAAAAAGGGAAAAAGAAAGCCAAATTGTGTCCATCTTCTTGCTCCAGCTAAAACTCCCATGGAAGCCATGGTTAGGGTTTTGTTCAAGCTTCCAAGCTTATTAGTAAGTGATCCCTAGCCCTATTTTCAAAGTTCTTTACATTTTTGAAGTCCCCGTACCTCGATTTACCTATTTGTACCATTATTTTAAGCTAGGGTTCATGTTTAAAAATTTACCCATGAATGCCATGCATGTGTTTTGATTTCTAATGGTAGAAAATGAATGTTGGCTGTTAGATAAACATCTTTTTGTTAAGTGATTTTCGGTGAAAACGTCTAAAATGACTTTTTTGAGAAATTTATAAAATGTGTAGAAATAATGTGTTTTAATGAAAATTATGAGATGCTATAGTGATGAAAATGGTTCTGCTAGGCTTGAAGTGCAAGGAAATTGAATGGAATTCATTTTACGAGCCTAAGGGCAAAAGTGTAAATATGTAAAAGTTTAGGGGTAAAAATGTAATTTTGCCATAATATGATTTTTGGGTCACATTGAGTAATATGACTAATAAATGAGTTAAATGTGATGTTATAGATCAAAGAAAATGAGGTTCGGATCTAGAATGGGGAGAAATGAGAAATTGAATATTAGGCCCCTTTTTGCTATTTCGTTGTCGAGGTAAGTTCTTACGTAAATAATGTATCCTTGTGTTATGGATTTAATATTTTCGATGTTGCATGAATTGTATGATTATTTCTATGAAATGTTTTAATGACGGTTTTCACAAATGTTATGATATTATAGTTATTGAGATTCCGTGTAAGACCATATCTGGGATATGGCCTCAATATGTGATTCCGTATAAGACCATGTCAAGGACATGGCATCGATATGGCATTTCATGTAAGACTATATCTGGGATATGGCATTGATATGATATTATATGTATGAGAACCCTGAATATTCCTAGTATGCCAATGTGTTCCACGGGCACGTTAAGAACGAGAAAGTACATAGCTATGTTATGAGTGGTACAAGTATGTTCATAGAACTTATGTGAAGTGAATTCAGTACATGATGGATTCTTGATGAGAATGTGCATGGCTAGGTTAGTCATGTGAGAATTTGATCAGCATGAAGTCAATGATATGTATTTATGATGAATGGATACATGATGGGATTTTGAGAATGATCATGTAATAGGCTTGTGGACCTGATTTATTTATCATACAACACATGGTATAGATGTAAGATGTGATTCAATAGATATGAGGAAGAGGAAAGGTAGATGTAATTATCGACTTAAGCTGTTATGAACACTTTCAGAGATATGAGCTACAGATAAGTGAAGATTGTCAAGCTATTTGTAAAAAGATTAAGGTTGTTCGTAAATAAGGTGCATGTGCTAAGAGAGTCGAAGTATCTTGCTAAATGATGTGTTATGCTATAACGGAAGAGATTAAGATTGCTAGTCTAATTTCATGACATGCAATTAATGTTTGTAAAACAAACGAATACTGATTGATGTTTATTATTTGCTTACGAAGTTACTAAGCTTATTAATTTACTCTCTTTCTTTTCCCATCTCTTATAGGTTAAAGTAGTAAGCTTGGGATGGAGATCTTCAGAGATGCTATCACATTATCAAGCTATCACGGGGGTGTAAGTGAATAAATGTATTTTAAGTTTATGGCATGTATAGGGACTCGTCAATTGTTAATTATGTTGTTTTTTATGTGGCGAAATGTGTTGGCATATGTTGATATTGATTCAATTTGTATCTATGGCGATGCATAATGGATAATGTTGACTATATGATTATTCATGTGTATATATCAAAGTCTTGTGTATGTGTAAGTTGTTATGAGATTACCATGCATGAGCTATATTTAGGATTGTTGAGTGTTCATATATGCTATATTGGTGGCTATTAAGATATGCAAGTGTGTATATATTATTGAGGGTGGCAAATGGCTCGGAAAATAGCCTATAAGTTGTCCACACGGGTAGACACATGGGCGTGTGTCTAGGCCTACCCACATGGGCGTGTTGCCTGGTCGTGTGTCCACTGCACCTAAAAATTTTTAGTCAATATACATGGTAGTAAACACATGGGTAGAGACACGGTCGTGTGTCTCGACCGTGTGGAGGGCACAGCCTAGTAGACGAGCATGTATCTTGGCCACCGTATGCCCTTAAATGTATGATGACGTCATAAATAGAATGTCTAGGTTTTTGAACACGGGCAATAACACTAGTGTGTCTAAGCCATGTGAGGGACACGGGCCAGGGACACGGGCGTGTGCTCAGCCATGTGAAAATCCCTGTAGGTTCGAAATGAAAAATGAAAAATTATTAATTTCACACGGACGTGTCCCATGCCACACGGGTGGGTGAGATCACACGACCTACCTACTCGGGCGTATGATTCTCTAAATCATGAAAAAATTTCTAAGTGTTGTAATAGTTCCAGAACTTCTCGATTTAGCCCTGATTCATCCCTAATGTATATTTTGGGCTTTATAAGCCCGCATAAGGGATGAAATACATGTGAATGGAAATTTTTAAATTGGGACAGAAATTCATGTCTCGGTTTTTGTAAGATTGTCTAATTTTACGTCCGGTAATGCCTCATACCCTATTTTGGTGTTGAATACGAGTAAGGGGTGTTACATTTAGTGGTATCAGAGCTATGGTTTAGTAAATTCTCGTACTAACCTTGCGTACGTGAGTCTAGCTATACATACCATAGTACTACTCGTGATAGTGTGATGTCTCCCAGCTATAATGAAATTGTTATGTTAATACAGGAATGACTTCCAACCGAGCAAATTTTTTATAATGCTAGAAAAGGATATTGAGATGATTGAAACATGCTTATGATATGTCAAAATTGGGAAAGGTACGAATAGAAATTCGTGTTATAAATGTGAATTGTATTGGATAGTGATAAGTAAGTTCGGGCAACTCGAATGTAAACCATTTTTAAATACATTAAAATGTATGTTCATATATGAGTTATAATAATGATATTCAATGAATGATAATTCATGAAAAATTGATGTTATGAGAAAATGTCCCGATTGAATGAAAAGAATATCTGATGGGTTATCCAAAAATGAATTGACGGTAAAAAGGATCTAGCCCGGACGAGTGTTCCTAATGTGATCTAGCCTCCCAAAGAATAAGTGTGCTGAAATGGATTTAGCCTAGATGGGTAATCTGATTAAGGTTTGAATTTATCCTGGACTTGTAATTCAGATCCGATCTCATCAGAGTACATGTCCTTGTAAGGGATTTAGCCTGGACTAGTAATCCCGACATCTACTCTATGAGTTATACTACGGGGGATTTAGCCTGGACTGGTAATCCTACCATAAGAGCGAGGTTCATGGAAGTGAGTACTTGAAATGATCGCTGGTATGATTTGACGGTACATGGGATATCCATCGAGAATCCATGAAAAATTCAATAGGATTAATATGAGAAATGAAATTAGAATGCTTGTAATGATGAAAATTGATGTATTAGAAACTCCCGGTCGAGCTTTAGGAATAAATTGGATATTCATGCCATGACATTTGGGTCATTCGTGTGCTAGTGTAAGACCATGTCTAGGACATGGTATCAGTCTCGAGAGGTAAGCCAATGTAAGACCATGTTTGGACATGGCATCGGCTATGAGATGTGTTAGTATAAGACCATGTCTGGGACATGGCGTCGGCCTCGATTACGATAGTCAGCGTAAGACCATGTCTGGGACATGGCATCGACATTCTACCCTATGTTTGAGGCTTAATGAATATCCGGTAGCATTCTGAATGGTTCAACAGTGAGAGTTATAGTTTAAGCTATATAAAAAAAGTTATGACCATGTTATGAGTGGTAAAGGTACCTACTTGAAACGTATGTTATGTGAGTTCGATATATGTTATATGAATTGAATTGGAAGATCAAATTAAGTAGAACGCAAGAAATGACTACGATCGTTCAATGATAAATTGACGGATAAGACCATGGTTGGACTATGGCAGTGCATGTGTTACCATGTAAGACCATAGCTAGCCTATGACATTGTGATATGAGTAAGACCATAGTTGGACTATGGCTTCAAGTAAACGGCATACTCGAACCCGTAAGTCATTCTCTAATTTGACAAGTATTGATAAGTGAAATTGAAGCTAAGTGTTAGGAGTTTAATTAGATACTAATATTGAACTCTAGTTAGTAAATTCATTGTTTGAAATTGTGAAGGGTAGAAAACATTTGTGAAATGAATAAGTACATTAATTTTGCTTAAAGCGAACCATATGGTTATAATGATATTACATCAATGACGAATTGTAACAGCCCAGTTTAGACCCTAGTTAGAACAGTGGTTTCGGGACCACAAATCTGAGCCAGAAAAATGTTTTAATATTATTTTTCATGTTTATTATATGTGAATTGGTATGTGTGAAAGTTTCGTATGAAAATTTGGTCATTTGTGTGTTTAATTTGCAAATAGGATCTAATCGCGTAAAATGCAAAATTAGCATTCTAATTGTTAAAGTGCCTATTTGCTATGTCTCCTTAAATGAGAGGTCCTTATGTGGATATTAGACCATTTGAATAATGGATGGACATAAATAGGCTTATATTAAGTGATTTTATAATGGGTTAACAAAGGTTATTTAGGTAATTAGTATAATATGTTAATTAAAAAAAACTAAAAGCATGAAATAAGCCATATAAGTTCATCCATAGCCAAAATTAGCAAAGAAAAAGAAGAAGAAAAGGCATTTAGGGTTCGGCCATTGATTTCTTTGATTAAGGTATGGTTTTTGATCCGTTTTTGATAATTTCTATGTTTTTGTAATCGTTTCTTTGAAAACTATCAAGCCCATGTCTCAATTTCTGATTTTGTTGATGATTTTGAGTTATGCCATTGATGAAACTATGAGCTTTGTGATGTTAGTTGATGAATTATGAAAGATATGTTTTGGGTTAACATATTTTGTCTTTGAATTTTTGATGAATTTGAGTAAATTGGGCTAAATTGTGAAAATGATATTTTGAGGGACTAAAATGTGAAATAAATGAAATATGCGGGCTTATATGAACACCTTGTAAGTTCAGCTAAGTTGTGTATAAAGAGATTATGTGTATTTGGTGATTTTGTGAATTAGGGGCTAAAGTGCAAAAATGTGAAAATGTAAGGGTTGATTTGTAAAATACCCTAAATATGTGTATATGGATTGAATTAAATGTATTGGTGAATAAAAGAGTTAATTTTGAATACATATAGATTAAGAAAGGAGGAATTCAGATTTAAATCAAGGAAAATCGATAAATGATGTTATAGTTTGTGTTTAATGCCTTGATAATGCTTAAATTTCATATATTTGACTATGGTTTGAACACGATGTTAAATCGACTATGTTCTGCACTAAGTGTGCGAATTGAAATAGCTTCGGCCATAAATAGCACTAAGTGTGCGAGTTGAAATAGCTTTGGCTATATGTGGCACTAAATGTGCGATGTCGAGATAGTTTCAGTTTAATTTGTTGGCACTAAGTGTGTGATATTGTATAGCTTTGACTAAATTATTGGCACTAAGTGTACAATGCCTTGGTACATTGAAAGATTATCAAACGAATTAGCATATTGAGCATTGAAGTTGTAATGAAATAGATAAGTACGAGATAGTACATGTATGTAATGAATATTTGTGATTAATGATATAGAGTATAAGATAGATGAACCTATGTGGTTGACAATATGGTGTATGAAATAGATGAACTTATGTGGATGATGAAATGGTGTATGAATTAGATGCAAGGTTGTGTGAACTAAGGAAATGGTATGAAATGAGTAATGGTAGTGAATGAAGTTGTGTAGTGATATGAATTAGATCATATGTGGACTAATTTGCCTTATAGCTTTTAAATGTTGAGTTAAGCGTATTATATTACGAACTTCTAAGCTCTAAGCTTACTGTGTGAAGTTTTCTCTATTTTACAGTGTTATAAAGCTAGCTCGTATCTGAGGATCGTCAGTGACTCATACACACTAACGGACATCTATTTTGGTACCATTTTGAGAGTTGTACATATGGTATATGGCATGTATAGAATAGAAGTAGTTGAATATGTTTTGTAATGTATATAACTAGCCATGTGATATGGCTTGGTTTTGGTTATGGTTGTATATGCCTTTTTGGTATGAATCATGTGATGCAATTATGCTAATATGATGTGTTCATGAATGTCCAAATGAAGTGGTCAATTTGGTAAGTTTGGTATATGCTTGTTTGAGGAATTGATAGATTATGTATTACATGTTTTGGTACAACTTTGACTTATGTTATGAAATGATTTAGATATGATTATAAGCATGAATTTGGTAGCTTATGATATGGTATAAATGATGTATGTTTTGGTGTATAAGTTAGTGAGTAATTGGTATGAAATGTGCATGGTTTGATGATTGTAGGTTGCACCCAAAATGCGTGGCAAATTGGCTTTGCAAATGGCCTATTTTTGTCCACACGGGAAGAGACACGGGCATGTGTCTCAACTGTGTTTGACACATGGTCATGCTACATGGCCGTGTGTCCCCTGGGGAAGTCCTACAAGTTAAAGTCAGTCTAGAGCATGGCCCAGACACACGAGCGTGTCTGGTGGACGTGTGGGGCACACGACCTAGGCACATGGGCGTGTGTGGCCATTTCGAAGGGTACACAGGCTAGACATATGGGCGTGTGGTCAGCCGTGTGACTCAAGTCAGTTTCGACCACGGCCAAGGCACACGGGCGTGTCTCCGTCCGTGTGGATAAGTCAGTATGTATGCCCTGTTTTGACACAGCCTAAACACATGGGCGTGTCTAATGCCGTGTAAGGCACACGGCCTATTCACACGGGCGTGTGACCGGTACTTCTTTAAAAATGTTTAAGTTTTGGAAAAATTTTGTATGAGTTCAGTTTAGTCCCGAACCTTCTTCAAAGCATGTTTAAGGTCTTGATGACCTATATAAGGGACTCTATGTTAATGTTTGACTATGATTTTAGATGATGTATATGAATTGTGTGTAAATATTCTGATATGTCCGGTAATGCCTCGTACCCTTAATCCGGAAACGGATACGGGTAAGGGGTGTTACACGAATGCTAAGTTATATGTGTGTGTATCTATGAGAGTCAAGTAGAGGCTTTACAACACCCCATTATTAGTGTTATTTTACGATGAAATTTACAAGAATCATGTTGAATAAGTCCATAAATGTGAGACTAAGTAGTTCAGCGGTGAAATATTTAGTAATGTGAAATAGAGATGAGAACAGTTGGGAAAGTGAAAACAGTAATGGAAAGAATGCCAGAATGTTTTAAAGATTGTACAGATTAGGCAATGTCATGTATGAAGAAGAAGTTAGTCTTGGCTATTCAACTCAATCAAGAATAAGGACTAAAGTATGTGTTTACTAAAATTCCTTCCGAATTGATGCTTATTAGTGAGTGGAATAATAAGGGATTTATGATGACAAAATTGGTTAAAGAAATGATATTTGAGCTGTAAATATGTCTGTGTGTAATGGTTATGGTGGAATAGATTACGATGACCTGTCCTGAGTAGTTTATGAAATTGTTATCCTCAGAGATATGTGGTAATTATAGTATCTGGATTTCTATAATTTTTGTGTAAAAAATTATCATCGGTAAAGGTATAGAAGATAGAAGCTCAAACTAGAATTGTATGGTGGAAAGAAAACACAATTGTCGACGAATGTGGTTGACTGCGGTCAATGAGTTAAATCAGTTATTTTGTCTCTTTGAACCAATGTGATTGTAAAGGTTTTCAATAGCATGATCAGAAAACTTTGAAAGATTGTGTGTTTAAGATGTCCTAAATAGCACGAAGGAAGGAACACCTTGATATGTATTTTTCAATAATTGAGATTGATTTAGCAGTTTTATCAAGAGTAAGCTGATTTATTGAGACTTGATTTGAGTTATATGTAATTAAGCATGTCCTTTAAATATGAAATGGATTTTGTGGATTTTTG
This sequence comes from Gossypium hirsutum, assembly GCF_007990345.1. Classification (NCBI taxonomy): domain Eukaryota; kingdom Viridiplantae; phylum Streptophyta; class Magnoliopsida; order Malvales; family Malvaceae; genus Gossypium; species Gossypium hirsutum. Next base: position 17,066,765 of record NC_053432.1, read on the forward strand.
GGTGTATCGATGTACAGTTTAAATCGAGTAAGGAACATATGATCCTCAGTTGTGTACTAATGAACGAATTCGTATGTGCCTTAATACAATAGTGTAAAAAGGTAGTTTTCACTTTTAGATAGGTAAAAGCTGCATAAGAAGGAACTGCTCAATTAGTGTTATAAAGGCGACCACTTTTTTGTCGGTATTGTGAATTTGATGATATACTGTGTTCAACGAACAATGTTATATGTCCTGGTTTCCAAGGTATAAAGTAATTAATGTTACAGAAAAGATCTGAGGTTTAAGTTAATTGCCAATGGATTTAGATATCGAAAGAATTCGAAGAAAATTTTGTATTTACCTTTCGGTAAGTAAGTATGGTTATAGGTGCTTGAATGGGAAATTTTGTTTATTTTGTGAAAGTTGGACATGGATTAACTTTATTCGATGATGGTCTATTCCTAGTTATATTAAATGCTAAAGCGAAGCTTTCTTTACGGAACTAAGAAACTCAAAAATGCAATGATGAGTAGGAATCTAAATAAGTTCAGAGTGAAGATACTTCAGGTGATGAATTTTAGGTTAGACATGACTACGGTAATTATTGTTATTATGAGGTAGAAGTTTTCATATTGTAAAAAACCTAGGACTTACGCAAAATTTTTTACACAAAGTTCATAGTAGTAGCTTGTCTGTTCATCCAAAAAGTGATAAATGTACAGTCATATGAAGTTTATGTTTTAGTAATTAAGTACGTTACATGCTATGTGTGAGTTGATGCTCAATTATCAATTTTTCGACAATTAAAAGCTGAATTTCAGGAATGTTTAGGACTATTACAGTTAGTGATGATTCTAGAATGAAAATGGGATAAAAGTACTATAGAATTTGTATCAAAATTATCACAATCACCGAAAGGGAATATGTTATTTGAGTAGTGGCTAATTGTCCGACTGAGATCCAGACGGTCATTTTGGTATGTACAAAATTCTTATATGACAGATCAACTAAACTATGTGTTCCTGAGAGAGTAATATGTTTCTATATTATTCAATTATACAAAATGCCAGTTCCCTTATGTGGGATAGAGACCTGGAGGTTCCATCACAAATATGGGATAAGCTATAAGAACCCTGAATGTGTCATTGCATTTTAGCATAGTAATGTGTTTCTATATCAATGATAAGTTTAAGAGAGTAGTTCAAATGTTGACAGTATATTTTTGACACTGTTTATTTAAGTTCAAGGATTGTTAGAAAGAAATATACGAGGTTAATTTGATGTGTGATACTGAAGGATTAGTGAAAGTGATTTATGAAAGTTGAAAACAACTTTAGACCGACATGATTGACATACAGATTCGAAAGTTTAGGACTTTACATATCAGGTCCGATGATAGAGTGTTTTTGGGATTTACCACTTAAAGGAGGTTCTTCAATAAGAGATAAGAGTACTATGAGCAAGATGCTCTAATCACTTGTCTGATGAGATTTTCGAGGACAAAAATCCTAAAGAAGGGAGAATTGTAACAGCTCGATTTTAAGCCTAATCAGAACAGTGGTTTCGGGACCACAAATTCAACATAAGAAAATTTACTTTTATTATATTTTTATGGTCTACGATTTCATGAAACAATTTCACGAAAATTTCGTTCGAAAATTTTGACGTTTAGGCACTTAATTTAGTCAAAAGGACTAAATTGTAAAAAGTGAAAAACTTGAGTTCTAGAAGCTAAAGGTGTCTAATTGCTATGATACTTTAAATTATAGGTCCTTATATGATAATTATAACATTGGACACTTTAATGGACAAAAATGGAAATTGTTAGGTAAAATTTCAAAGAAATACATTAAGGGCATTTTGGTCATTTGGTAATTAAAAGAATAAAAAGGGAAAAAGAAAGCCAAATTGTGTCCATCTTCTTGCTCCAGCTGAAACCCCCATGAAAGCCATGGCTAGGGTTTTGGTCAAGCTTCCAAGCTCAATAGTAAGTGATCCCTAGCCCCGTTTTCAAAGTTATTTACATTTTTGAAGTCCTCGTAGCTTGATTTACTTATTTCTACCATTATTTCAAGCTAGGGTTCATGTTTAAAAATTTACCCATGAATGACATTTCTGTTTTTTGATGTCTAATGGTAGAAAATGAATTTTGGGTGTTAGATAAACATCTTTTGTTAAGTGATTTTCGGTGAAAACGTCCAAGATGACTGTTTTGAGAAATTTATAAAATGTGTAGAAATAATGTGTTTTAATTAAAATTATGAGATGCTATAGTGATGAAAATGGTTCGTCTAGACTTGAAGTGCAAGAAAATTGAATGAAATTCATTTTACGAGCCTAGAGGTAAAAGTGTAAATATGTAAAAGTTTAAGGGCAAAAATGTAATTTTCCATAATATGATTTTTAGGTCACATTGAGTAAAATGACTAATAAATGAGTTAAATGTGATGTTATAGATCAAAGAAAATGAGGTTCGGATCTAGAACGGGGAGAAATGAGAAATTGACAGTTAAGCCCATTTTTGCTATTTCGTTGTCGAGGTAAGTTTGTATGTAAATAATGTATCCTTATGTTATGGATTTAATATTTTTAATGTTGCATGAATTGTACGATTGTTTCTATGAAATTGTTTAATGACGATTTTCACAAATGTTATGATATTATAGTTACTGAGATTCCGTGTAAGACCATTGTAACACCCCAAACCTGGCCCAAACGTTATGGACGAATCTGACGTGCCACATTGAAGTTAAAAATCCATGCTTCGTTTTAGTGCTTTTAAAAAACCAACTTTTGTGAGTTAACAAAGTGTATGGAAGCTGGGCACCAGGTAGGTATCCGAGACAGAGGAGGTGAGCCATGAAGGCTGCTTAAGTACCAAGCTCTTTAATTGGATCCAATCCTAGACATGCCCACAACCATAACCACACTTTGTTATATCGAGTTTAAATTTGTTTAAGTGGACGTCTTTGATAAATCGATTAATCATGGCGTTGAGCTATTTTGAAAACAAGTAACGTTTTGAAAACACGTCCTATGTCTAGCCCATTTGAATAATTATCAACCAGGTTTAAAGTTATTAAAATTAAAATAATCCCGAAAAGAAATAAAAGTAAAGTTAAAATGGCCTTGTTACAACCCAAAAATAAATAATAATTAAAGGAAATTTAATGAAAACCAACGCTTATTTAAAAGTCCAAAGGCGATCACCGTGGCTATTCTGAATCCCCTCCGGCCCAAGTCCCCACATCAAGGCTCACCTGCAAGGTTGAGGAAAGGGGGTGAGTTTGGAAACTCAGTGTGCAACAAGCCCCTTTCAGAGCCCAAAACAATAACAGCCTGTTGGGCCTAAGCCCAAATCCAATCTCAACATGTACTGGGCCGTAGCCCTTTTCATATTTCATATTTCATAACACTGGGCCGAAGCCTTTTCATATTTCATATTACTGGGCCGAAGCCTTTACTGTAAACGATATGACCCATAGGCCCATTTCAATATCACATGTAATGTCAATGAGAGAATGCAAGCCCATTTGGGGAGACTACTCAACCCACCATCTGCTACTCTCCACCCGTACCAACCAACACACCATGTGGGGATTAACTCGACCCACCCCGCCATAACTCTCCACTGGCAGCATAGCTGCTTTATCATATAACTGGAGGCCTAGCCTCTTTCAATAACTGGGGCAAAGTCCTTTTAATAACTGGGGCATAAGCCCTTTTACACTTCCTCCATCTATATAAAAACCCAACCCAATGCATTTATGAATACATCATGTGCATAACATACATATCATGTGCATATCATACGTGTCATGTGCATATCATACATACCATATTTATCAAAATCCCATGTATTAAATTCATATTTAAACCCTAGGGGTATAATGGTCATTTTTACCTAGGGCAAAACAGTCATTTTCATATTATAAGGGTAATTTTGTAATTTTACCGAAAATTACGGTTTCCATGTTCATTAACGGTTACTAACAATTCATATGTGCAAACAGTGAGTCTGGCCCACTTTTAGCGAAATTGAGTTATTGGGCCTAAAACCCTTAGTGGGCCCTACTTAGCCGATTTCGTCATCTAGGCCTATTTAGCCTATATTCCATGACGGTTTTATTAGTCTCGATGCGCAATTTAAGCAGTTTCCATATTCTACCAATTTTACCAAAATAGGCCCGAAAGCCCAATGGGCCCCACTTCGACCCCTCGAGGCCCAACTTACCGAGAACGCCAAAAATCACATTCTTACTGTTTCCATTGTTCCCGATCATCATCTCATCGATTCTAACTAACTAGTGAGCGTTCGCTTGCTCACAAGTCCTCGAAATGCCAGAATTTCGGCATTTCGGCATTTATCGCTTTAAGCTATGAAAAGGGTTCGTTACACACCTGTTTGGCGATCTTCCTCGACGAGATCTCCTACACGATTTCTCCTATAATCCACCGTTAATAAATCAGCTTCCATTAATTGACCCAAAACAAGAACCATCTTATATTAGTGCTTACACATTCGGCCACCATCCAAAATGGCCTTAAGAACCTTACCTTGCTGATATTGATTGACTAGATCTAGCCACTCCGGAGATCCAAGCTGATTCAAGTCGACACTACGCCTTGTTGCTCCTCCACTATAGAAATCATAAAAATATTAAAAGAAGAACCCCCAAAAACCTATACCCATATTCGGCCACCTCCCTAAATTATAGGGTTTCGGCTTTTGCCAACAGTTACTTCAGGAGTCATTTAGAGTTTGAGCACTTACCGCAGTCTTTCTTCTCTTGAACCCATACGCCTAAAAGGTAAAGGAATTGAACACCAACAATTGAAAAGGAAAGAAAAGGTTGCTGGTCACAAAGAATCGGCACCCCCTATCTTCACTGATTTCGGCTTTTGCGGATTTCGGCAGAAGTAGAGATAAGGGAAAGAAATAATTGTGAATGGAGGGAAATAGTGGGCTGGTTTGAAAGAAGGAGAAGGAAGAAAAGATGGAAGAAGAGATGGTAGATTCGGCTGCAAAAGAAAAAGAGAGAAAAAGACTAATCCTCCAGGGAGAAAACGGCATAAAAATACGTAAGTGTCGAAAATCCCTAACTAAACCTCTCTGCCGAAAATCCCCCCTCCAATCTCCCTTATTCGGCCAACTCTATCTTCATATCAAATCCCTAAAATCTCTCCCCTTATCCCTCCTTAATCCATGCATTTGACTGATTCAAATTCTCCTCTAAAGAGTTCCATTCAGCTACAACTCTTGTATGCACAAAGCAAAAAATTAGCATTATTTTTGCCATCACAGGGAATCGATCCCAGGTCTTCCCCTATGCTCCACACGCCACCTTTTTAGGATCTTAGTGGCGTCACCCTTGCCACTTTACTAACGCTCTTTTTGTGATACATTTTACCCACAACTTTATATAATGGCACCTAGCCAGAACCCCTAACTCTTAAGTCCAAAATTTAAAAATTCCCCCGGGTTTTGGCCATCTCATGGGCCTTCCATAAGCCCATTTACATACCCAAATTATGAATTCCATAATCACATACCAATTTTAGAAACTTACTTAAAATAACAAGAATCACGAAAAACCTGAAAATCAGGATGTTACAACCATATTTGGGATATGGCCTCGGTATGTTATTTCATATAAGACCATGTCAAGGACATGGCATTGATATGATATTTCATGTAAGACCATATCTGAGATATGGCATTGATATGAAATTATATGTATGAGAACCCTAAATATTCCTAGTATGCCAATGTGTTCCACGAGCACGTTAAGAATAAGAAAGTACGTAGCTATGTTATGAGTGGTACAGATATGTACACAGAACTTATGTGAAGTGAATTTAGTACATGTTCGATTCTTGGTGAGAATGTGCATGGGTAAGTTAGTCATGTGAGAATTTGATAAGCATGAAGTCAATGATATGAATTTATGATGAATGGATACATGATGGGATTTTGAGAATGATCATGTGATAGGCTTGTGGACCTGACTTATTTATGATACAACACATGGTATACATGTAAGTTGTGATTCAATAGATATGAGGAAGAGGAAAGGTAGATGTAATTATCAACTTAAGTCGTTATGAACACTTTGAGAGATATGAGCTATAGATAAGTGAAGATTGTCAAGCTATTCGTAAAAAGATTAAGGTTGTTCGTAAATAAGGTGCATGTGCTAAGAGAGTCAAAGTATCTTGCTAAATGATGTGTTATGCTATAACGGAAGAGATTAAGATTGCTAGTCTAAAGCCATGACATGCAATTAATGTTTGTAAAACAAACGAATACTGATTATTGTTTATTATTTGCTTATGAATTTATTAAGTTTATTAGCTTACTCCCTTTCTTTTCCCTTCTCTTATAGGTTAAATTAGTAAGCTCGGGCTGGAGATCGCTGGAGACGCTATCACATTATCAAGCTATCACGGGGGCGTAAGTGAATACATGTATTTTAAGTTTAAGGCATGTATAGGGACTCATAAATTGTTAAATATGTTATTTTTGATGTGGCCAAATGTGTTGGCCTATGTTGATATTGATTCAATTTGTATCTATGGCCATGCATAATCGATAATGTTGATTATATGATTATTCATGTGTATATATCAAAGTCTTGTGTATGTGTAAGTTGTTATGAGATTGCCATTCATGAGCTATATTTAGGATTGTTGAGTGTTCATATATGCTATATTGGTGGCTATTAAGACATGCAAGTGTGCATATGTTATTGAGGGTGGAAAATGGCTTGGAAATAACCTATAAGTTGTCCACATGGGTAGACACATGGGCTTCTGTCACGGCCTACCCATATGGGTGTGTTGCCTGGCCGTGTGTCCCCTGAAGCTAAAATTTTTAAGTCAGTATGTATGGTAGTAAACAAATGAGTAGAGACACGGCCGTGAGTCTCCACCGTGTGGAGGGCACGGTTTAGCACACGGGCGTGTGTCTTGGCTGTGTACCCTTAAATGTATGATGCCGTCATAAATAGAATGTCCAAGTTTTTGAACACAGGCGACAACACGGGTGTGTCTAGGCCGTGTGAGGGACACGGGCCACGGACATGGGCGTGTGCTTGGCCGTGTGAAAATCCCTGTAGGTTCGAAATGAAAAATAAAATTTTATTAATTTTACACGGGCAAGGGACACGGGCGTGTCCCATGCCACACGGGCGTGTGAGATCACACGACCTGCCCACACGAACATGTGTCTCTCCAAATCATGAAAAATTTTCTAAGTGTTGTGAGAGTTCCAGAACTTCTCGTTTTAGCCCTGATTCATCCCCAATGTATATTCTGGGCTTCGTAAGCCCGTATTAGGGATGAAATGCATGCGAATGGAAAGTTTTAAATTGGGACCTCTCGATTTTTGTAAGATTGTCTGATTTCATTTTCGGTAACACCTCGTACCATATTTCAGCGTTGAATATGGGTAAGGTGTGTTACATTAAATCCCTACCAATTTGATTTTATTCCCTTATTCGAGATTAAGATGCAATTGTTAAGTTTAACTTATGCCTTCATATGTTGAACATAGCAATTTCTCTCCACTAATGTAGGTAGCATAGAAACTTGAATCAATAGGACTTTAAATAAGTTGTAACGTGGCTAGGCTAAGGGTAGGTAAACATAGATAAATTTAGGCTAAAACCCCTAGACTCAGCTTCAATCGGACCTTCGAAATAATTACCTTCAATACGCCAACTTACTTTGCTTTCACCTGCTGTTTTGTACATCTATTTTCTTTCGAGTACATATGCTCTCTCTCTCTCTCTCTCTCTTTAAAGAGCATTTTGCTTATGTACTACAAAATTTTTGAGCATTTGATACTTCTTTTCAACTCCCCCAAACTTATTTTCAAAGAATATTCTAAATAGTACTAAGTCTATTGTTTGGGAGAATTTAAAGATAATTAAGAGAGAAGAGATGGCTAAATATTGCAAGGGCTCAAATAAAATTAGGCCATATAGTCTCAAAGTTGGGTTTCAAAGGATAAAATTTCATCAAGGTGGGCTTGAAAGTCTCAAACGGTCCAAACAAAAGTTGCCTAAATCATTTTCGACATTCCATGCTTCTTAGGATTTCGCCTCAAGAAACTACTAAGTCAATTCTAGTGACTTAAACTTTCATGCATGCCTAGCTTTCTTAAGAAACTAAAAATTTTATTGTATGATTTGCATGCTTTATTAAAAATACACTTATGTCATATTTCAGTTAGTATAAAAATAATTGAAATAATTGAACTTTATTCATATTGAAGTTTAGCATACTTAAAAAAACTTCAATTTTATTGAACAAAATATATCCTAATCATAATTAAAAGAAAATTTTATTCTGATTGGAAACAATTTCAATTTTTTGGTCCCCTTTACTTAAGATGAACAATGTCCTCATTGTTAAAAGTGAATAGATGCTATACACCAGGTAGGATTCTAGAAAAGAGGAGGTGAGACAATTTGTCTGCTTAAGTACCAAGCTCTCTCTAGATCCATAGATCAAGACAGAGCTCGTACGACTTTAGATCGAGGCAAAGAGAAAGTCTCGAATTAATCGCCTTCGTATCTACGTATACTCGTTGAGGTAAGTTCGTGTACTTAAATTGTGTAAATATGCTTTTTATTGAAATATACTTGTGTTGTGAATTGCTATACTATATACCGGTTGCATATCCAACAATGTATGACTATTACCGAACCCTGTTTGAACATTAGGGTTTACATGATTCGAGTGTTCCTCCTGAACATCCTACCAATGGCATGTGTTGTGGATACTCCACAACTTGTGTGATCAGTATTGTGTAGCTACATTTCAACCCACAGCTCATGTGAGCAGGCCCATTTTCACAGTTCGTGTGAGCGCACCGATTCACAGCTCATGTGAGCATACCGATTCACAGCTTGTGTGAGCATACATGTACAATATTTGACTAATTATAGTTATATGGGTTAGAACACTATGTGTGAGCTATCTTGAGTATCCAACGGTATTCTAATGGTTCAACGAGCATTATTCTGATACAAAATGGTAAGGGTTCATCACAGACTATTACAGGGATACATATGAATTATATGGAAATATTGTTATATGGTATATGGAAAATTGAATTGGAAGATACATGTATATGAAACTTAATTAATTGCTGTGCTCATCCATGATTTTTGGCTTGTATATGTATTTATATAGCTAACATGGTTGGTGTATATGTGTTTAGGCATTTGGCCAAAATATGTTGGGATATGCTCTGTTTATCTTACCTATTTTGTGATCAAATGGTAAGTTACGTTTTAAGTTATACAAACTTACTAGGCTTAAATGTTTACTCTGTGTTATTTTCCTTGTTTTATAGTAAATCGGAAGCTTGTTCGGGTTGGAAGCTTATCAAAGCTATATCACACTATCCATTGGCTCTTTTGGTACTCTCTGTTGCTTTGATTTTGGTTATGATGGCATGTATAGGTATTTTGGCTAATGTTGGCCCATGTGTTTTGGTTGCTGAAATGGCCATTTGGTTTGGCTTGTGTTATGGTATTTTTGGTGATGAAATGAATTTAGTTTTGGTATGTAAATATTAGCCTTGATATGGTTGATATTTTTCTTGATATATTTGAATTATGGAAGGTGAAATGATAGTTTGAATATGCTTATGGTATATGTGCCTTGCAATAGGTTGAATATGTAGTGAATTGGTACCTTATTATGTATGATTTATATGGTTATTTGATACTAGTTATAGATTGGCATTTTGGTATCAAATGGTTGGTGTTTTGGTAAGTAAGTTTTACATTATGTATTGATGTAAATCTAGTTGGAAGTTAGTTAATCATTTTGAATAAATTGAGCACATGGTTATACATGTTTACATGTTGTCTTCTGAGGTGCCTATGGGCATATTGGTTGTATGTTATTAAACATTATGTATATAACTTGTTTATGAATGATTTTGGTGCCTTGTTATGGCTTGTATATATGTGCAATAATGGGTGTAGGTACATGCAAAGATGGGTTAGAAAAATGTCTAGTAAAATGACCTATTTTCGTCCACACGGGCAAACACACGGCCAGGTGACACGGTCGTGTGTCCCTTGTAGCTTTCAAAGAGGTGCAAGTCAGGCTGTTACACGGCCTAGCACACGACTTGGCACACAAGCGTGTGAGGTTATTTCAAAGGGTACACGGGCTGGGACACAGCCGTGTGTCTCTACTTTGAAAACCCACATGGCCTGAGACACGGGCATGTCTCTTGGCCATGTGAGTCAGACGGTCGTGTGACCCCTGTAGTTTTGAAATTTTTTCTTGTTTCCTGAGAAATCCTCTAAGTTCCTGATTTAGTCCCGATTTGTTTCCAACATGTATTTACGGCCTCGAGGGCTTGTATAAGGGGCAATATGTATGTTTTGTATTGGTTTTAATATGTCTATTGATATAATATGAAACATTTATAAATATATGTTCATTTAAATTGTAAACTCTGGTAATGCTCCGTAACCCTAGTCCGGCGACGGATATGGGTTAGGAGTGTTACAATTTAGTTGAGGAATTTCATATTTTGGCTTAGTTGTGCAACATTGGTAAGGTAGTTTAGAGCAATGATTTAGATTCATATACTTTATCAAATTTCATGTAACCTCCTAAAACCGGTCTAGATGTTATGGCTAGATTGAGAAGGCTACATTAGCCACCGAAACGGCTAAGCTAACTTACCTAGCTTTTGAAGACCCTAAATAAACTCATTTTAGAGAAAATCATAGTTGTACTTTGAGTTAGTGTAAAAGCATTCATTCATTAGGTCGTGTATACTTAGAATTCATTTTATTGTTGATAGTGTTCTTTTAGAAATATCATTTGCTTGTTTCTCTTCTTTTTAAAAAAAAACTCAATGTTAAACTAATGCAGTGGAAAAACCATTTTTCAATTCATTTTGGAAACTTAGTTGCCTTATCAATTTATTTTTCAAAAATAATTCCTTTGTAGCGAAAACTAGGGAAAAATATCAAATTTTACTTAAGTATCATGCATTATCCTGTTATTATGCTTGAGTAATTCATGTATGCAAAAAAATTCCAGAAGAAAAGTTACCAAGCCCCAAACCAGAAGTCACTAAAAATTACAAACCAAAACCATTAGAGATTGATTAATACTTATTAATAATAATCCGAGGTCTAAGGTGATTCTTCGAATGTCTAGTCTGGTCTTAATTTCGAGGTTTACCCAAAAAGCTAACTGCTATTTGGGGGTGAGCTTATGAAAAGCTTAGTGTGAGTCAAACAATTATTTAAACAAACATAAATATCGAATACAGTGAAACAGATTAGCTTTAACAGAAGAAAACAAAACCATCATTACCATGGCTTAATAAATGAAAGGTCCTTATGTTTGTAATTAGACCATTGATAGTGGAATTTGGCATAAATAGGCATGTATTTGATGTTTTAAATGTCTATAAACCAAGGTTAATTTAGTAAATTGATTATTAAGTTATAATTAAAGAAAACAAAGGAAAAACCATAGTCTTCATCTTTTTTTTTTCAATCGAATATTAGAGAAAGAATAGGGTTTTGGAGCTTTCATCCATTCGACCCTTGTTCATCTTGATTGAGATCAAGAAAGAAAGAATCCAAAATTAGATCCAGGGAAAGAAAAGCTTATCGAGTAATTTACTCATTTTGTCGTTTTCATACCCGAGGTAAGTTCGTATGTGGTAATTTCATTATGAATGCATGTTAAATGCTTCGATATTGCATAAACTACGGTTATGAGATTACAGATATTGTTTGAACTGTGAATACGACTCTACGGATGTGTTCGACAATGAAATCGACAAGTGAAACTTTCCAGTTGAACCTTAGGAATAGTTTAGGATGCTAGTGACATGTCATTAGGCCATTATGTTGACTTCGGGTCACGATATTGGCACTTCGGGTGCGAGGGATACCTTGATTTGGCTACGAGCCATGGTATAGGTATTCAGAGGGGAGTTACCTTGATTTGGCTATGGGCCATGGTATAGGCACTCCGGGATAAGTTACCTTGATTTGGCTACGAGCCATGGTATAGGTACTTATAGATTGAAATCCTTGAGTATTCGACTTCTATTCTGAATGGTTCAACGGGTAAAAGAATGACGTGGTTGAGAAAAAGGTTAATATAAGGTGATACAAGTACGTACGGAACCTACTCGAGTATTCATTGTGAAAGCTCAATGAGATGGTATTTAATCATGTTTTGAAACATGAAAAAAAGGTTTGTGTTAATGTGATGTTGATTTGGTAATGTGTAAATGCTTAAATTATATTTATTTGATAAATTGAGTTACACATTTACGAACTTACTAAGCTATGAGGCTTATTGTGTGTTATTTGTCTATGTTTTATAGTGAATTAAAGCTAGCTCGGATCCGGGAGTCGTCGGGAACATCACCGCACTATTAAACACTTATGTTGGTACTTTTAAGTTGTGTATATATGGTATATGTAACGCCCAAAATTTGGGCCTAAAAGTATTAGGTTTTTAGCGTGGGAGCAGTTGAAAAGCTGCTCAGAAATATTTAATTGTGCAAGGAAGTGAAACAATTGTGTATTTGGCTTAGTGGTTGTGTGCTCTGGAAGTGTCTGGGAAGTTATGGGTTCAAGCCCTGGTTTCCACAAAATTTTGGTTTTTGAGGATAAAACCTCTATCTTGGCCAGTAGGGTTATAAGTTTATTTTGGTAAAGTATGACATAAAAAGCCTGCTGGTCTAGTGGATAGTGACGTATGGAGTGTGCTAGTGGTCTGAGGTTCAAATCCTTGCTTGTGTAAATGGACATTATTTTTACTGTTGGCTATCGGAGGTAGTAGAGTTTGATTGAAACACTACAGAGTGGAGTGGAATTTAAATTGGTTATAGGGGGATTATAGGAGGGAGTTGAGGAGATATTTTAGGAGGAAATCAAGGGGATTTGAAGTGGAAGGGAGTTGGTACCAAATTTGAATGTTGGCACAAGAAGAATTCGGCTTTGGTACTACCTCTCCTCATTTTTTCCTTGGTTCCTATCAATTGTTTCAGGGTTCCTTTCACTCTAGGTTTTGGATGGCCAAATATTGCTTTTCTCTTCCTCTCTATCTTACGATTTTGGGCATTTCCTTTTTTTTCTTTGCTTATACTCTGCTCCTCTCTCTTTTCTTCTGGCACTTTTGCTCTTTTCCCCTACCCTCCGGTCAGGCACTTTTCTGTTGTTTGTTGTTCTCCTTGGCTGAATATTCCCTTTACTCCCCTCTCTCATATTCTTCGAGTTTTAACTCCTAGTGCTTGACAGATTATCTTCTTATCTTCTCCCTTTCAAACATGATACAACTGTGTCGACTTTCCTTTCGTTGCTATCCGCCATTTCTGTGGTCATTCTTTTCACCAGTTTTTCATGGGTAAGTCTGGCTCTTGTTTTAAGTGCACATCGTTATTCTTTCCTTTTCATTTTTCTGTCGTGTTGATAGTCCCCATCTAATGTATGCTTTGTTACCGATGCTTGCTGAGGGTGGTTTGTGCTAAGCCTCTGCCTCTGTTGCATGGGGTGATTGTTGTGGAAATAGAACGACTACTTCCCTTCTCTAGAGACAGTTTTACGTTTCAGTAAGTGGTTTATGCCTGGTTCAATCATGTGCGAACAATATGATTAAGGTTAATAGATTTGGTTGATATGCAGATAATAACCGGAGAAGGGGGAAAGATCATTCTTGATCAACGGTTTAGGTATGTAGAGGCTTGAGGGTTCAAAACAAGGTATGTGACAATTGATCTGTTGGATTAGTATTATGTAAAAGAGTAGAATTAATTTATTTACCTTGAGAATAATGGAATGGTTGTGGTTTGGATCAAGGTTTAAAATGCTCAAGGGGTTGCGTGCGTGTTTTTATAAACAGGTGTGTAAAACACTGCCATTACCGTAAATCGGCAAAAGCTGGAAAATAGGACCGTTGATGCCACATGGGCGTGCAATCGCTCATGGGTACCGAATTACGAGGGGCCACCATGGGCGATACCATGGACTTAGGCCGTTTTGGGCCATGTTGGGCCGAAATGGGCCGTATGGGCCCCACGGGCTCGTAGGCCCACACAGGTAAATCACATTGACGCGTAGAGATTTTTGGTCCATATTGTGTAGTTCGCACAGTCAAGGCCATTTTTGGGCTTTGTGGGCCATAAGGGTGTGTGGGCCCACAGGCCGTGTTATGGGCTTTGGGCCTATTTTCACTGTCTGACTGTTAGGGTTGCACGGGTCACCCGAGACAATCATGACCTTCTGTTGGGTTAGTAAGGGTACCTAAACCCTTATAAGATAGAATGACTATTTTGCCCTTATGTGGCAAAATAACTATTTTGCCCTTATGTGGCAAAATGACGATTTTGCTCTTATGTGATAAAGTGACCGAAATACCCCTGTAAGGTAAAATGACTTTATTACCCCTGTAGGGTAAAATGACTATATACCCCTGTATGGTAAAATGACTATATTACCCCCGTAAGGTAAAATGATTGTATTACCCCTGTAGGGTAAAATAACTATAATACCCTTGTAAGATAAAATGACAGATTTGTTCTACAATGTGTATGACTGTATTTGAGCATGCCACATTGTATGTATGTTGTATCCATGTATGATATTATGCTGCATTGCATAGGGTGGGATATATTATTTTGGAGGAAGTGTGCTGTACTGGTATGGCTTTAAGCCTACTAATGGCTTTAAGCCTACTATACTGGCAACTTTGCTGCAATACTGTTTTAGTGCCACAACCGGTGCTACTTGGTGTGTAGGGTTGGGTGGGTCAATTTTATCCCTATATGATGTGTAGGGTTGGTACGGAGATGGTGTGTAGAGGCTGGATTGGGTAGGATTTTCTGCTTGCGTACTGCACTGATTCCTGTTACTGTATTGATCATGGTTACTGCACTGATTACTATTACTGAAATGGGCTAAAGACTAGACCGCTACTGTTACTGATATGGGCTCAAGCCTCACTAACACTATTACTGAATTGGGCTCAGGCCCACACTGTTTCTGATTCTGGAATGGGCTACGGCCCTAATTGAAACTGAAAGGGCTTAGGCCCAGATTGTGTTACTCTGATTGTCTGCTTATATGGGATTACACACTAAGTTTTCGTAAACTAACCCAACTATTTTAACTGTACAGGTAATCCTTAGGCGGATCGGTGTTGCGAGGGACTCGGAGGTCGACACATAACAGCTTACACTTCCAAATTTATCTTTTAATTTATAAGTAGTTTTATTTAGGTATTTTTATGTAAAAGGCCTCTTGAAGTTTATTCTTTAATTTGGGCTTCCATTATTTTATTATGATTTATACCTGCTAGTGGTAGGATGTGGGTTTTTCAAAAGATATGCATGATTTACCAAAATACCACGAATACGCAAAACCGTTTTAGAAGCTTCCGCGATAAACGAGATTTTGGAATTAACAACATTTTAAAGTAAATATTTTTGGTAGTCACGCAAGTTTTAAAATTATTTTCTAGATCACACAAGAGGATAAAAAAACATTGGCTTTTCAAATGTTATCACGATTTTCGAAAAACACTTCAATGTGACATCCCCAGATTTGTCCATAACGTCTAGGCCGAGTTTAGGGAGTTACAGTATATGGCATGTATAGGCTAGTGTTAAGATGATATGTTTTGAGTTATGATTTTAGCCATGAGATTTGGCTTGTAAATGTTGGTGTTAAGTTGGCTTAAGTCATAAGTTTGATAAGTGATATATGATGTATATATATGGCCTTGTGTTTTGACATGTTTGGTATGGTTGTTATGGCTTTGTTTTAAAATGATGAATTGGTAAGTTTTGTAGCATAAAATAGAGGATAATATGGTGTGAATATACATAAGGAAGTTAGATGAAAAATGTTGGTTATGGCATATTAATGTGCTATGTTTTGGATTATGATTTGAGTAGTGAAATATTTGAGTATAAAATGGCATGAATTTTATATGAATTGGCATGTTTTGGCTGCCTATAAATGTATTGAAATGGTACCATTTTGATTGCTAGGTGTGCATGAGAAAATGGTGGCAAATTGGCTTTGCAAATAGCCTATTTTTGTCCACACAGGCAGAGACACGGGTGTGTGTCTCAGCCATGTGCGACACACGATTTTGTTACATGACCGTGTGACCCCTGGTGTAGCCCTTCGAATTAAGTCAGTATACCCTATAGGTTTGGCAAGGCCTAGACACACGATCGTATCTGCTGGCCGTGTGTGACACACGAGCTGACACATGGGCATGTGGCCGGCCGTGTGACCCAAGTCAGTAACCCCTTCAGATTTCCCACGACAATGGCATACGGGCGTGTGCCAGCCCGTGTGGTGTAAGTCAGTATGTATGCCCTGTTTTCACACGACTTGTGACACGGGTGTGTCTGGTGGCCGTGTGAGGCACACGGCCTGTCCACACAGGCGTGTGACCCTTGAATGCATGAGAATTTTATAAGTTTCCCAAAGTTTGAAAATGTTATCGGTTTAGTCCCGAACCACTTCTAAGCTTGTTCTAAGGCCTTGAAGAGCCTTATAAAGGACAATGTGAATGTGTTGAATGGATTTTAATTATGAATTCATAAATGTATGTGTTATGCATGTGAATGATGCTGATTTTTTAATAATGCCTTGTAACCCTATTCCGGCGACGGATACAGGTTAGGGGTGTTGTAGACTTAATATGTCACCGGTACTCCATGAAAGTCCTCTGTCAACCACAAAATTCCAACCCAATGCATATGCAATATGTCACACAATCTCAATACTTTTCACATTCATTTGACATGCTCCGCATGTCTTCAATAATCACATACTTTCTGTAAATGGAAATAGTGTTTCAATCTTTCAAATTACCATTGTGTTAGTATCAATCAATATCATTCAATTTCACATACTTTACAGATTTTCATTGTGCATATATAGCTTCCTTTTCAATACAGAATATAACAAATATCTCATGCATTTAAATTATACATAAGCTTAATATCTCAACACACTATATCATTTAGTCAAAAATTCTCATATCTCATAACTCAATTATGCAATTACAAACTCAATCAAACATTCATACTATCAAACTAGCAATTTTACCAACATGTTAATCTTTTAAGACTCGAAACATACCTAGTTCAGCCATTCACAAAATCAATAATTTGGCTATTAAGCCAATCCAATCAACAAGCTAATTTATCAAATATAACATGATATTTAACATTTTCAAACAATTTTATGAGTTTAGGACCCACACCTTATTTTTTGCTTCCTTGTAGCACACTAGCGAATATACCAATTTTCCTTAATAATTCACTGTATCGATGTGAACCATACTTACAATTTTTCTTCACTTTTATAGATTATTTGGGGTGTTTGGGTTAGAACGCTTCATGATTTGTGGGATCTGATTAGCTAATTGATCAAGAACGTCTCTCCCCAAGCTAGTTGAGAGAAACGACAATGACACTTTCTTGGAAATGTTCAGGATCGATCTTGGGGTTCAAGATTTCAGATTTGAGGTTGATTTAGATGAGGATAAATGGAAACAATATAATAAAGAAGATGGTGCAAAATCTTGACCAAAAAAGAAAAAAGAAAGAGATGGTAAAATGGGAGGTGTAGGCGATGGCATTAATGGAGGAAAGGGAAAAAATAAAATCAAAGAGAGGGATAGGAGGAGATGAACAGCTAGGGCAATGAGGAGGAGGATTAAAGGCTTATTATTTGTGAAAAATTAACATTTATACCTAGGGTTACAAGGCTTGTGTGGCACACGCATTAAAAACAAGGGATTTCTGCCTAAAATTAAATTATTTCGCAAGGGAAAGGATTCGAACTTGAGACCTCATTTAATTTCCATGCTTTCTCATATTTCTTTTAATCATTAGGCTTTTTCCTTATTTTTCAAATAATTTTGCAATATTTATTTTAAAAACAAGGCATGTTGCATACTACGGTTTAAGGCAAAATTTACAAAATAATAAAAATGGTGAAAGAGAAGGAATTTGATCTTAGGTTCCAAGAAACGTTTCACTAACACTTAATCTACAAACCAATACATCATTTTTTCCTAAAAAAGCACAGATAATCTAAAAAATTAGGGCATGACCACTCTCTCTCGATTCCCAAACCTGATTTTACTAACTCCCGATTTTTGGGATGTTACATTTCGTGTTTCTTGTTGCTATTGTTAGTTTTTAATTTATACTTTTTCTCTGTTAAAGCTCCACATCAAGAGGAGAACATGCAAATCAGAATTGAAGCTCAAACTTGGTTGTTTGAACACATTTTTGCTTAAAGAGCTAAGTGTGGAGGTAAGTGATATTAAGGGAAATTTGGTAAATTGGCTAAGCTATGTGTTATATTAAAGGTTTAATTGGTGTTATTCATGACTAAATTGTATATTGGATGGTTGGATTTACAAAAATAGGTTTTATTTTATAAAAGAGCAAAATGGCAATTGGTTTGGTAAGTTGTGTATTATGCTTTTAGCATAACTAAATTGTATGGAATAAATTGATATTTTGAGTATGAATTGTTGATTTATTAGACATTTGATAAAAGTGTTCTAATTGGTATATGAATACTGGGAAAATGATATTTGCTAAGCCTAATTTTATTGATGTTAAAATTGTTTACCACATGCTTTTACTTGCATTTTAACATCCTAAATTAAGTGATTAAACAACATATTTTATGCCTTGTATGTATGCTTATATTGGCAGCACTGCATGGTGGATCCATTGGATATAGTTGGTATGCCATAGGATTTGTGAGTACTCACCATTATTTTTTATATTGTGAGCATATGGCTCTTAGTGGACTGATTTGTTTGGAGTATATAAGGGAGAGTTGAGCTTGAGTCTCCACTCATCAGGTTATTTGACGTGCTACAAAGGAGTGTGTGGCTTCGGCCCACTCAATTTGAAGGACTATATTTGATTTGTGAGAGTTCGGAGATCTGTTTATCCAATGTATGATCACATGTTTACTTATTGCCATGGATGTATTATGCCAATATAATTTATTGATTGTGCCAATATAATTGAATGTTTATGTGTTAAAAGATTATTTTTACATGCCATGGAAAAACTGATTCTTAATTCTTAAAATAGCATGTGAGGTTATGGTGAAATGTTAATATGCTGTGACTGAAAATTTAATGCTTAATTTCTTTAATTTATGCATGATTGGGCACAAATTACTTGATATTTCTACTACCATTCACTGAGATTTTTAAGTTCACACACTCACATTTCAGGCAGAGAATTTTCGTGCGTAAGGAGTTGAGAAGCGAGTGTAAGGGCGATCCAAGAATGAGGCTCGGTAGTTGTAACAACCCATTTTTCAGTGGTGTCAAAAACAATAATTTTGGGGCAGATTTGATAATTTATGTTATATAAACGATTCATTAAGTTCAAGGTGTAATACCTAAGGTTAAGTGGTTTTAGAAAATGAGGTATCTGGACCTCTTTTCTATAAACTGAGATGTAAATATTTTTATAAATATCTATGGAATTTCATTAAGGTGGTAGTAAAGTTTCATTGAAAAATTTTAATGTTTAGATAGTTAATTAAGCAAAAAGGACTAAATCGTAAAAGATGTAAAATTTGATCACTTTTTGATTTGAGTGATTAAATGGCTTTTTGAATAAATGAAAAGGGGCTTAAATGGTAATAAGACCATTTAAGAATTTATTGGACGGTTTTGGGCAACTAAAAGCATGAAATTTGGATAATTATTAAAAGGACAAAATGGTAATTTCATAATTAAATTAAAATGAAAACAAAACAATTAAGTTATCATCTTTTTCCTTGGTGTTTGCCAAAATTGGAGAAATATGGAAGCCATGGATGATAGCTTAAGCATTTGGTCAAAGTCCCCTTTTGCATGTAAGTCCGATTTAGCCCCGTTTTTAATAATATTTATGTTTTTGAGATTGCTGCAACTAGGTCCAACTATCCCATACTTTCGTTTTTGAAACTGTTAAAGATTTTGAATTTTTCCATTGATGAATCTATGACTGTTAAAGATTTTGAATTTTTCCATTGATGAATCTATGTCATTTTAGATGTTGAATGATGAATTTGAAATGTTGGTTGATATTAAAAGTATTTTGTTAAGTGATTTTGATGAATTTTCTGATTAGGGACTAATTTGTTGAAATAGTAAATAAACAAGGATTTAATGTGAAATTATTGCAAATGTGGGACATTTTGTGTGCCATGAATATTCATCTAATGTGAATTGGCATTAGAAATGGTTAATTTGCATGGTTTAGGCTCAAAGACTAAATTGAATAAAAGTAAAATTTTAAGGGCAATTTTGTAAAAATTTAAAAAATAACTAAATTGCATAAAATACATTGTTTTATTGTCTAAATTAATAGATTGAATGAAATTATTAATTTAGATCAAGATCGGGTAGAAAATCGAGGAGAATGAAAAATTACCAAAATGCCCATATATTTTGTCATTTTAGCCAGGTAAGTTCGTATGAACTATATTATGTATAAGTTTGATTAAATCGAATGTTAATATATGATTTTATGGAAAATGAATCAATATATATATGTTATTATACAAGTTACCATGTTGTGAGATGACGTAAATCCAATAACGTATCGGCGATCATCGAACATGAAAAAGGATAGCTTCGACTATTGATTATGAAAAGGGATAACTTCAGCTATCAATTATGAAAAGGGATAGCTTCGGTTATCAGATATGAAAAAGGATATCTTTGGCTATCGATTATGAAAAGGGATGGTGACGACCATCAACAATGAAAAGGGATGGTGACGACCATCAAATATGAAAAGGGATAGCTTCGGCTATCGATTATGAAAAGGGTAGTTTCGGCTATCGATTATGAAAAGGGATGGTGATGAACTTCGATTAATGAAAATGGGTGGTTTCAACCATCGAATATGAAAAGAGACAGTTACGACCATTGTTTAGCACACTTTGTGTGAGCTCCAATAAGGGTTCTGAAGGTCTTCACTATGACAAATATGGAAAGGTATGATGTACCAATGATCAAAGCATGAATATTCATGTTTGTGAAAGGTATGATATAAGTGATGCTAAGTTATGTACCCATATCTTACCATGTGATGATATTGCTAAATTATGTGTTTAATCACTAGCTTGTGGCTATGGTTAATGTTATATTTATGTCTTATGTGTATGCAAATGAAATGTTAAGTGTTCAATAAGAAATGGGACATGTTTATATGAAACTCAATGGAATGGTGATACATGGAAGAACATGACATGTTGTTATGGATGATAAATTCAATTGAATCACACTCAAGAATAATGGTTATCCATGACAAATTCATAATCATGTTTAAATAAACAACATGTGTTGTTGATGTGCTAAGGCTTATGCCAGGCTTGTGGATATGATGGATATTTATGATTATGCTTGTACTATGCATACGAAATGGGTAAGAAAGGAAATGAAACGATAAGTACATAATTGGGATGTATTATGATGTATTATATGTGAGCAAATTGCTTATGCTATGGATAAATACACTAAATCAAGAGTTAATAATATTTTTTAGGCTTATGATAATCATTAGGGATAGAATGGAACGTAAGTAAATAGAAATATATATAATCTTATAAAGGTTGATGATTATATATTATGTCTCATGAAATCCTATCATGTTATGAATGGTCAATAACTATGAGACGTTAACAAACTTACTCATTTGTGAGTTGATGATCATATCGATTTATGAATCTTATAATATTGGCATAGATTTATGTTTATTCTATAAAATTTATTATTCAAATGGAATATTATGCTTAAAGTTTATATGAGCTTACTAAGCATTCATTGCTTTCGTAGTTTTTCTTTTACCTTACAAATTATCAGAAGTTAGATCGGGTTGGAAGCTAGTCGGAGATCCATTACACTATCCATTGATTTTATCAGTAGATTTTTATGCTTTGGTCATGGTTATAATGGAATGTATAGGTGGACGTATGTCTAATGTTTATTTAATGATATCGGCATGCAATGTTGCTTTGAATTTGTTAAACTTATGATATTTGATGTCTTGATGATTGCTATGCTTTTGGCACTTTAATGTTTAAAGGTTGCTGTTTATAAGATCAAATTGATACATGGTTTTATGGCCAAAGTGGTAAGAGTTGGCATGTTTGCAAAGTGAACATTTAGGTCATGTTTTGATATAGGATTTAATCAAATATGTTTGGTTGAATCATGACCATTTGGACATAATCTAATATGTATATATGTTGGTTGTTGGAACCATTTGGAATTGGTTAGAATGGTGACATTTAAATGGTTTTGATGCATGTGAGAAGTAGTCCTAATGGTAAGGTCATTTTGATATGTTTGATATAGAAACAAGTTAATCGAAAAATGGTTAAATATGCACATGTATAGATGTTTTGTGCTTGATGATATAGCCAATATGTTTGGCTTGTAATTATGGTATTTTGTATGATGCATTAGTTGTTATGTTGGCATGTATATGTGGTCTATTATGGTTGATATTTTGGCATATTGGTAATTAAATATTGAGAGTTGGAATGGTATATAAAATGCATGCTATGAAATGTTGTTGTGATATGCTTGAATGCGATCATTGAGGTATGGAAATTGATAGTGAACATTGAGTTAATAAATGACTAGTTTAGTGTGTTTGGATGTGTTGAAATATGGTCAAGCTTTCTAAGGTGGTGATGATAGGTGTTGAATAGTCAAATTGGTGTTTTTGAGTATGATATTGGTATGTGAACATTGTGGTAAATTTTGGCATAAAATTAGTTATAAAGGTTAGTTGATTAAGCTTAGCATTAGTTGATTAAGCTTAGAAAATGTATAATCATGTTTGATTGTTGTGATTGAGGTGTTTTTTGGGCATTTGGTTGTATGATTAAACACTATGATGATCTAGCTTGAATATACATGTGTTAGGTACATTTTGAATGCTTGAATATAGACGCAAATGACTTGTAAGGGTGTGCTTGAATTGGGTGAAAGAAATGGCTTAAATTTGGCCTATTTCTTGTCCACATAGCCTAAGACACTGGCGTATGTCTCATCCATGTCTCACGCGACATGGTCGTATGTCCTCTGTAGGTTTTTAAAGGTTGCATTTCGAGAGTTACACGGCCTGGCACACCGGCCTGTGACTTAGCTGTGTGAACAAAGTTAGAGAGTTACACGGGCACAGGCACGGGTTGGGACACAGCCGTGTGTCCCTACTTTGAATGCCTACACGACCTGAGATACGGGCGTGTGTCTCAACCGTGTGAGTCACACGGCCGCGTGACCCCTGTAATATGAATTTTTCTATCTTTTGCCATAAAGTTCTAACTCTTCTCAATTTAGTCCTGGATCATTTCTAAAGTTTTTCTAAGGCCTCGAGGGCTCGAAAATGGGAGATATTGAAAGTGTTTGCATGGATTATGATATGATTTATGAAATGTTTGAGAATGAATGTATTGCTTGAGACTAAGGTATGTATAATGTGTGAATTAATTGGTGTTTGCTAAGCATGTAATTGGGTGTTAAATTTTTATTAATTGTTGCATATTTTTTGTAAATAAATTAAATTGGAGATGTGTGGATGTTTATGGTAATTAATTCTAGCTATTTAAAGTTTAATGGGTAACTAAAATATGTAAAAACGGGTAATTAAAACGAATTTTTGACAAAATAGGTGCAGTGGTCTACACACGGGCATGTGCGATTGGTCTGAAAGTTTTTCCCGATTTTAAACACAGGTTCTTAAATGACACATGGCCTAAGGACACGGCCTTATGGGTTTTTAGGTGTTTGTAATCTAGTATTCTAATTTCCTTAACTTATAATTTAGTCCTAAAACTTGATTATATTAATTGAAGCCTTTAATGATAGGGAAACTTGGTAATATTTTAGGATTAGACTTGTAATTGTTAATATTTGGTAGAAACACTCTTAATTTTTAATTTGGAAAATGTACTAAAAGTTTATAAAGTTATGATTTAGTCCCTAATAACAAAACTTGAATTAGACATAGTAAATGAACTCGAATTAAGTTGAAATTTTTAAGGCTTGCATAATTTGACTAAAAGAAGGTCAGTAACTATTTAGAAATAGAATTAGGATAGTTTAACCTTAGGCGGTAAAATTACCAAAATAACCTTAAGTTTAAATACTAAGAAAAATTTTAAAAATGGTTCACAAATTGCTTCTGCATTAATAAATGATAGTTAATTAGTCATAAATGAGGTATTATAAGGTTGGGGTGTGTGTAAGGTGGTGTTAGTTGGAGAGTCGCTTCGGTGGCTAATGTAATGCTTCGAATTTGGTCAATCCGTCCAAGTCGAGTTTGAAGTGTCACATTTGGTGGTATCAGAGCTAAAGGTTTAACCTTAAGATAGCCTAGATTTTTTAAACATTGGAGATCTTGGCTTATGTAATATTGAAGTCTAGCTGCTCTGTAAATATTCCTTGAAATTGTCAGAGATGGTTGGGGCATTGCAACTTATCGTTGGTGCTAGTGTTGAGTATTGGTTAGAAGGAGTTGTCCATATCCTTGGTCAAATGGACTATTCTCACAAGGATAAGCTCGGATGTGCCATGTCGTTGCTTGTAGATGAGGCTCATCATTGATGGATGATTGTCAAGCGTAGTACTACACCCGAGAGAGTGACTTGTGACTTTTTCCTGGAGTCTTTCTAGAGGAAGTTTATGGGAGAACAATGTCTAGAGGCAAGGAGACGTGAGTTCATGGATTTAGTCCAAGGTACTTTGCTTGTGGAAGAGTTTGAAGCTGAGTTTGTGTTTTTGAGCCAGTATGCATTTGAGTTGGTAGCTCACGAGGCGAGTCGTTGTAAGAGGTTTAGTTTTGAACTGAACCGTGAGATTAAGTTGTATCTGGTAGAACAGACTGTCGGGGTCTCTGATGAGTTGGCTTAGAAGGCCTGTGCTTTAGAAGAGACTTTGGGGAAAGAGCCCAAAGTTGTTTCTTCTGGTGCTGGGAAGAGGACGTCTGAGTCTATTAGTGGATCTGGTCAAAAGGGCAAGAGAGGTCATTTTGGGAGATCATGACAACGTGGTGTTGTAGGCCTAGGTCAAGATAGGCAGGTCAAGATAGGCAAGCCGCGAGAGTTGAGGCTGGTACGGGTGATCAGAGAGTTGTTACATGGCCATTATGTGAGCATTGTGGTCTTCGTCGTCCTGGTAAGTGTTGGAGGATAACTGGTGCTTGTCTTGTTTATGGATTGATGAAGCACAGTGTTAGTGATTTCCCGTAAAGAGCAGTTGTGGTTCGATACCAACTTATTGTTATTGTTGTTGTTGCACCTGTTCCAGCTCAAGAGAGGGGTCGTGGCAGAGGTTTTGGTTAGCGTGGAGTTCCTTGGGGTGGTAATTGAGGTCCAACTAGAGTTTACACAGTTAAAGAGCCTCGAACTAAAGAGGCCACTAACGTTATCACATTACTTTCAAGCTACAGTATTTTCCTCTTCTAGCTTTAGTTGATTCGGGAGCTACGGGATCATTTATTCTATGTGATGTAATTAGAGAGTTAGGGATTCCTTTAGAGACATTTAGGTTGGGTGTTACAGTTAAGAGCCCTCTAGGTGATAGTGTAGTGGTGGATCGGGTTTACCATCATTGTCCTCTGATGGTTCAAGGACTAGTGTTTCCTGTAGATCTTTTAGAATTGTCATTCTGGGAGTTCGATGTTATGCTTGGGATGGATTTGTTGACTGAGCATCGAACAAAGGTTGATTGTGAGGCGAATTTGGTGACTTTGTGTTGCGCGAATGATTCCGAAGTTATTGTTGTTGGAGAGAAGTTTGAGTTGCTTTCAATATGGTTTCTTTGCTTAGAGCTGAGAAGTTGGTCCGGAAAGGTTACGAAGCTCATCTAACCTATGTCTTGAATGCCAATACTAAGGAGTTGAGGTTGGATAAGATTAGAGTTGTCTGTGATTTTCTTGATGTGTTTCCTAAGGGGTTGCTTGGTTTACCACCGGAAAGAGAAGTTGAGTTCGGTATTG
Organism: Gossypium hirsutum; assembly: GCF_007990345.1. NCBI lineage: Eukaryota > Viridiplantae > Streptophyta > Magnoliopsida > Malvales > Malvaceae > Gossypium > Gossypium hirsutum. Next base: position 17,092,821 of record NC_053432.1, read on the forward strand.
AGCTCTATCCCGGTACAGGTCTGGCTTCAATCGCGCCCTACCACATGGCACCTAAGGAATTGAAAGAGTTGAAGCTTTAGTTGCAAGAGTTGTTGGACTGAGGTTTCATTCGACCGAGTATGTCATCATCAGGAGTGCCAGTTCTATTTGTAAAGAAAAAGGATGGGACTTTGAGGTTGTGCATTGATTATCGCCAGCTGAATAAGTTGACCATCAAAAATAAGTATCCACTTCCAAGGGCCTATTATCTATTTGACCAGTTTTGAGGAGCTTCAGTTTACTTGAAGATTTATTTGAGGTCTGGGTATTATCAGTCGAAGGTGAAGGGTGCAGATGTTATGAAGACAGCTTTTAGGACTCATTATGGGCATTTCGAGTTTCTTGTCATGCCACTTGGGTTGACGAATGCACCTGCCGCATTTATGGACATGATGAACTATGTATTCCATTCTTATCTAGATCGATTCATTGTGGTTTTCATAGATGATATATTGGTGTATTCTTGATTGGAGGATGAGCACGGCGAGCATTTGAGAGTGGTTCTTTAAGTTTTACTATAACTGCCTAATTTCGATGATATCGAAACAGTGATTTTTGGAGCACAAATCCGAGCCCAAAAATAAAAATTTATTTTATTTTATTTTATTTTATGATTTGAATTATTATAGGAAGGTCTTACAAAAATTTTGGTACAAAAATTTTACCGATTTTGTGTTTAATTAGGGAAAGAACTAAATTGCATAAAATGCAATAGTTAGGTTCTAGTAGCTATAGGTAATAAATAGCTATAGAATTTAAAACTAGAGGTCCTTATATAGTAATTAGACCATTGAAGGAGAGTTAGTAGAGATTTTAATGACTCATCCATGGAAAAATTAGAAATGGCTAGGGACTAAATTGGAAATCAACAAATTAAAAAGATGATAGAAAAATAAAAAGAAATTATCATCTTTTTTATTCATCTTCTTCCCCAATATTTCAATGGAAACCCTAGGAGAGAGGAATAGAACTTACCAAGCTTGAAAAGGTATGAAATCAAGTCTCTTTTTTAATGATTTCTATATTTTTAGAATCGGGATAGCCTAATCTTTCTATTTACGGGATATATTTGAAAAGATAACAAAGTGTAGAAACTTTTTCATGGATGTAAATGCTGGAAATTTGAAATTTATGGTAGAAAATGAAAGAAAGTTGATAGATAAACAACTTTTACAAAGCAATTTTTCATAGAAACTTAGTTAGGGACTAAAATGAAAAAGTAGTAAAACCCATGGAAAATGCTGAAATTTGTGAAATGTGTGTGCTGTAAAAATTGTTATTAAATTTTGGTTAGGCTTGGAAAGAGGACTAGATTGCATGAATTTCATTTTCTAAGCCTAGGGACGAAATTAGAATTTTTGAAAAGAATAGGGGCAAAATAGTAATTTTGCCTAGGATATAGTAGAACGCAAATGTATGTAAAATGTGATGAGTTAATAATTAAATTTTCTTATATAGAGCCAGGAAGACCAACTACAGAATTAGATAGAAGGAAACAAAAAGTTTCGGATTAGTTGGAATTCAAACACGAACAATTGTCGAGGTAAATTCTTGTAACTTAAATATGTATGTTAAATTGCTTGAATTGAATTATATGATTTTAAGAATATGTATGTGATGATGAACATAATGAAATAACTATAATTTGGAAAATATGGATAAAATGTCATGTCCCGGTTGAACATTGAAATTCGATGGTTTATGGTGATTTCTTAAAACGAGTAGGATATGACAAATGTTACAAATAGGATTTACCTCAGATGGGTAATCCTGAATTAAGCCTCTCGAGCATATGTTATAGATTGGGTTTAGCCCTAAACGGTAACCCTAATTAAGCTCTTTAGAACATAGGTCACTGATAGGATTTAGTCTGGACTGGCAATCCTAAATGACTCTTGTGAACGTCAATTGAAAATCGGGATTTAGCCTAGACTGGTAATCCTGCTGTAAAATATGTGGCTCAAGAGTGTGCTTTTTGAACTTATGCCCAATGGGTAATAATGAATATGAATTGACGGATAATTTATATGTATACTTTATGTACATCAGCCGAATGTCCATCAAAATTTCATTAGTTCAACGAAAGACTCTTGAAATATGGAAAGGTGGAATTAATGGAAGTTTGTATGTAATTAGCTCATCCATGTTTACTTGATATTTATATGATGTTATGTGACTAACTTGCTTGATCAAGTGTATATGTTTAGGTGAACTACCTATAATGGATGAAATGTATGTTTATGTATGCTTGATTTGGCTGGTATATACATGCAAGTATTGGTGTAGGTTGTTGGAAAAATTGGGTGAGTAAATGAAGTTAAGAAATGGCTTTATTTTGTCCACAGGGATGGCCTGCCCCATAGGCATGTGATTTTGTTGTGTGTCCCCTGTACCTTAAAAATTTAGAAACAGAATGCTCAGAATCGAGCACACGGGCAAAGACGCGGGCGTGTGTCTCAACCATGTGAGGGACATGGCCTTGGACACGGGTGTGTGTCCTGGCCGTGTGAAAACTGCACCTTAATTTCGAAAATTAAATTCGCCACACGGCCTAGCACATGGGCGTGTGACTTGGCCATGTGACTTCAATTTGTTCATGCCTTGCAAGTTAGAAAGTTACACGAGTTAGGGACACGGGCGTGTGTAGCCATACGGCCTAAAACATAGGCATGTCCTATGATCGTGTGAGCCACACCGCCTGATAACACGGGCGTGTCCCTAGACCACACAGGCATGTGGGCACTGTTCATAAGAGAAATTTGGAAATTTTGTGAAAATTTTTATGAGATCCCGATTGAGTCCCGAATCGAATCTTCTAATGTTCATATTGGGCCTCCAGGGCCCATTCAAGGGACAATGAGAAAAATTTTGAGTATGAATGGTATTTTTAATACAAATTGCATGTGAATGTTCTATGAACTCCGGTAATACTCCGTTTTGGCGACGGATACGAGTTAGGGGTGTTACATTTACGGGAAAGAAGTTGTATGCTAAGTTGAGCAAGTGTGAGTTTTGGCTTCGTGAGGTAGTGTTTCTTAGTCATGTCGTTTCAGTCGAGGGTATTCGGTTTGATCCGAAGAAAGTTGAGGTAATCTTGGATTGGAAGTCGTCGAGGACTGTGTCTGAGGTCAAGAGTTTCTTAGGCTTAGCTGGTTACTATTGTCATTTCATCGAGGGTTTTTCAAGTATTGCTACTCCGTTGACGAAGTTGCTTCAGAAGAACCCTGCCTTTGAGTGGACTGATGAGAGGCAGAAGAGTTTTGAGAAGCTGAAGTCAATTTTGACTGAAGCACCTGTATTGACACAACCAGAATCTGGTAAAAATTATGTTGTTTTCAGTGATGCTTCTTACATGAGATTGGGTTATGTGCTAATGCTGGAGGGAAAGGTAGTTGCTTATGCATCAAGGCAGTTGAGACCACATTAGTGTAACTATTCGAACCACGATTTGGTGTTAACTGTTGTAGTCTCTGCACTCAAGATTTGGAGTCACTACCTGTATGGTGAGAGGTGTGTGATTTACACCGATGACAAGAGTCTTAAGTACTCCTTACCTAGAAGGAGTTGAACTTGAGACAAAGGCATTGGATTGAGTTACTGAAGAACTATGGCTGTGTGATTGAGTATCATCCAAGAAAGGTAAATGTTGTTGTTGATGCCTTGAGTCGCAAGACTTTAGTTGACTTAAGGGCAATGTTCTTGAAGTTTTCAATTTTCGAGGATGGTAGCTTGTTGGTTGAGCTTCAGTGAAGCTGACCCTTGTCCATCAGATTTAAGAGAGACAGCTGTTTGATGAGAGTTTAGTGCGTTGTATCTGTCAGGTTGAGTTGGGTGTTCTTGGAGATTTCGATCTCAATTCTGAAGGTGTTCTTTGTTTCCGAGGTCGGATGTGTGTTCCGATGGACGAGGATCTATGTAACATCCCGAAATAGGGACTAAACAGAATAGTGGTTACGAAACCACAAATCTGAGGTAGAAAATTTTATTTTATTATTATTTTGAGGTTCATGATATGATTACATGGTTGTGTAAAAATTTTGTGATGAAATTCTATGCATAAGGTGCTTAAGTTGAGATTGGGGACTAAATCGAATAATTTGCAAAACTTGCATTCTAGAAGTTTTTAGTATGAAATTGCTTTGGAATATTAATGAGGAGGTCTTAAATAGAAATTTGACCAATTTCTAAGTCTATGGACAAAAATTAGACATGGATGGAATTTTTGGAAAGTTTAGTAGTAAGGGCATTTTGGTCATTTAGTTATTAAAATGAATTAAAAACAAAATTAAAAGCCAATTTTTGTCCATATTCTTCATTAGGCCAAAATTTCAAGGGTTCTCCATAGCTAGGGTTTGTTTCAAGCTTTCAAGCTCCATAGTAAGTGATTCCAAGCCCCGTTTTTAATGATCTTTACGTTTTTGGATCCCGATAACTTGATTAAGCTTATTCTAGCAATAATTCAACCTAGGGTTCATATTTGGAAAAATACCCATAGGTGAAATTTGTGTATTTTGGTGTTTTATGATAGAATATAAGGTTTTAAATTATGTTAGACAACTTGTGCTACTCGATTTTAAGTGAAAACGAGTAAAAGGGCTTAATCGGTAAAAATATCTAATAGTCATAAGTACATGTTAGAGTGTGAATTTGATGTTGTCATAGAAGGGAAAAATGATCAGCATGTCATAAAACATAAGAAAATAGGATGAAGTTTAATTTACGAGCTTTGGGGCAAAAGTGAAAATATGTGAAAGTTTAGGGGCAAAAATGTAATTTTGCTAAAGTTTAGGTCAAGGACTGTTTTAATAAATGTGAGTATTAAATAAGCTAAATTTTTTATTATAGATCAAGAAGAACAAAATCCGGAGTTAGGTCGGGGAAAGAAAAAGATAGTGGACTAAATCGATATAGTTGATCGTATTTTGTTTCGAGGCAAGTCTGTGGTAAATAAATGCAATATTCTATTATTTTATGTTAATGTTGTTAATTTCCAGCATGTGTAAATTTATTTTATGAAATTATTCAAAGAAGACTCAAGCATGAATTGACAGAGAAGTAATTTCAGAAAGTCCCGGTTGAACCTTAGGAATGTGTAGGATACAAATGTCATGACATTAGGGTTCAAGGATACCATGTAAGACCATGCTAAGGTATGGCAATTGGTAAGGTTTCTAAGGCAAGGAAATCATGTAAGACCATGTCAAGACATGGCATTAATAAGTTACTATAAGGCAAAGGTCCCATGTAAGACCATGCCAAGGCATGGCATTGGTGAGTTCATAAGGCAAGGATACCATGTAAGACCATGTCAAAACATGGCAATGGTAAGTTTCAAAAGGATACCACGTAAGACCATGACAAGTCATGGCAATGGTAAGGTACCCGTGTATCCTTAGTATTCCAAGTGGTTCGACGGGAAAATTTAAAGAGAATATCAAGGTAAAGTAAGGTAAGGTAAGACGAGTTATACTAAAAAGGTAAGACAAGTTCATGCTAGAAGAGCAAAGGTAAGTACATAATGTTCATGTATGCTTGATAAGGAAAATGGTAAGTAAAATGTATTAATAAATTTGATTAAGTAAGTAAGTATTTAAGTAAGTGAGTAAGTGAAGAAGTTTAAAATATGTCTATGACAATTAATGAAGTTGCATTATGTAGTATCATGCCAAGTAGTAAGATAGTTCTTATGAATGTTGTTATTTATTTGCATGCAAACTTACAAAGCTTAATGCTTACCCCCTTTATTTTCCTTCTTTTTATAGTTTTGTCAAGCTAACTCGGGGATCGTAAAGTACGTCAGAGGTCCGGGCACACTATCACAAGATTATTTTGGTATAGTTAGACGTTTCATTTTGAGTATGGCATGTATAGCATCGTAGCCATTTTGTGTGTATGATCTTATGATATGGCTAATGATTGGTATGTAAATGCTTGATAATGATTAGCTGTTGGAATGGCTAATCAAAGACATGTTTGGTGTTATGTATGCCTAAATGCTAGTTATTCCATGGAAATTATGAAAAATGTGAAATTAGCACAACTAGACAGTGGCAGTGACGTGAATTTGAAAAATCACTAAAAATAGTAGAAATGGAATTAAATTATGAATAAGTTATGAAATAAAATATTATTATGTCTATTTTCAAATGGAAGAAACAAAATAGGTAAATGAGATATATTTTATGAGATATTTAAATTTGTTTGTGGAATAGGGCGAGAGTGATTTCTGGATCCCCTGTTCTGACTTTGGAAATTCACCAAAAATTGTACAAAGATAATTATAAGTCATTATTTACATGTACAGATTACTTATTGAGTCTAGTTTTATGAGAAATAAACTTTATAGTAATTGGAACTCTGTATAGGGAGATATTTGATTCGTAATACACAGAGGTCAGAGCAGCCAAACCCTGAAACAGGGGAGACTTTAACTAATAAACTGTACCAGTTGGCCCGACCAAAAATTCTAGAAAGAAATTAGTTGATATATATATGAGTATAGTTTCAGGGAAAATTTACGGAATTGGATTTTGAGTTTCGTAACTCGAGATATGAATTTTTAAGCGACTATGATGCAGATTGCCAGCTTCTTTGGAAGTTTTAAAAATAAATTGTTTGAGCTGTTTAAGTAATGAATTAAGTCCATTAACACCTCATGTTCGACTCCGGCGACGGTCTCGGGTACGGGGCGTTACAATATGAGACACTTGATTCTTACCAAGGCTCATAGTAGTCCATGTGCTATGCATCCTGGTGGTAACAAGATGTATTATGATCTTCGGGATTTGTATTGATGGTCAGGGTTGAAGAAGAACGTAGCTGATTTTTTTGTTAGATATTTAGTCTAATTGAGGGTTAAAGTTGAGCATCAATATTCATCTGGGTTACTTAAGCCGATCAGGATTCTAGAGTGGAAATGGGAGCAAACCACGATGGATTTTGTTTCGGTTTTGCCGTTAACTCCATCTCAAAAGGATTCAGTTTGGGTGATAGTGGATCGATTTACAAAGTGTACGCATTTCTTGCCTATGCATACAACCTTCAGTTTGCAACAGTTGGCTGAGATTTACATCAGGGAGATTGTCAAATTGGATGGAGTTCCAATTTCTATCATATCGGATCGAGATCCACGATTTACGTTGAGATTCTGGAAGATATTGCATGAGGCTTTGGGTTCGAAGCTTCACATCAGTACAGCATATCATCCACAGTCAGATGGTCAGTTTGAGATAGTGATCCAGATTCTCAAAGATTTTCTTTGGATTTGTGCTATCGATTTTGGTGGCAATTGGGATCGTCATTTTTTGTTGGCTGAGTTCTTGTACAAAAACAGTTATTAGAAGAGTATTCAAATGGCTTCGTTTGAGGCACTTTATGGTAGGAAGTGTAGGACTCCACTATGTTGGTCTGAAATGGAGGAGAAGAGGAATTTGGGTCCCGATTTGGTTCATGAGATTGAGGACAAGGCGAAACTTATCTGTGAGTGGTTAAAGACTGCTTCAGATAGGCAAAAATCTTATGCTGACTTGAGACGTCTAGATATCGACTATTAAGTTAGTGATAAGGTGTTTTTGAAGGTTTCACCTTGGAAGAAGGTTTTAAGGTTCAAACGGAAAGGTAAGCTCAATCCGATGTTCATTGGACCTTATGAGGTTATTGAACGGATGGATCGGTTGCTTATTATCTTCTATTGCCGCCTAACCTTGAGCGCATTCACGATGTCTTCTATGTTTCCATGATACGGAAGTATAGATCGGATCCTTCCCCTGTTGTTCCTGTTGAGGAGATTGAGGTTCGATCTAACCTTTTGTATGAGGAGAAACCGGTTGCGATCCTAGACCGTAAAGTCAAGGTGTTATGCAATAAGACGATTCCATTAGTGAAGTTTTGTGGTGCAACCACAAGACTAAGGAAGTCACTTGGGAGTCAAAAGATATCATGAAGCGTCAGTATCAGTACCTATTCGATTTAGGTAAATTTTGAGGACGAAATTTCTTTTAAGAGGGGAAGAGTTGTAAGGCCCCGAAAATAGGTTTAGTAGTTTCGGGTAAGTTTATCGGGTTCCGAGTGAAAATTGAGAATTAATCTGATTAACTAGTAATTTATATTCTCAATTAGTTAGCTTAATTTCATCTAAAAATCTGTAAATAATATTCCGAAAAATAAAAATATTTTTAGAAAAATTAATTTTATGGTTTTAAATAATTTTTGGGTAAAAGTAAATATTTTGGGTTAAATTGGAATTTAAAAATAATTTAAAATAGGGGTTTAATTGGGCGATTTAAAATATTAATTAAATGGGACTAATTTAAAAAACAAGGGAGTGTAAGAGGTTTTATAGCAAATAAATCATATTTTCGAAATTTTGGAGGGAGAGGAACAAATTATAAAACAAGGGAAAAGGGGAGTGGCCTAATGGCAAAATCCCCAAAATTTGAAAATCTGGTGAGGATTTTCAATTTTAAAAACTCTATAACTTACTCACTTTTCACCCGAAATAAGAGTTTTCTCTCTCTCTCTCTCTCTCTTTTTGCTTGTTTTCATAAATCTAATATCAGATAATAGATCTAAACTTTTTCTCTCCCAAACGTCTCTCCAGAATCTCTTGAAATAATTTTCTAAGTTGGGCAAAAAGTCATCTGAATTTCTTCAAGCATTTTGATTCAAATTTCTAAATCAATGATTTGAGTTCAATTGAAAGTAATCATCATCTCTAAACTTGTTCATAAGTTGGTTTCAATATTTATTTGTTAATTAAAGTGATTATAATGGATTTTCAATTTTAATTTCTTTTGTTTTGAACTTGAGGATCAAAAATGATGGATCTTTAATTTTGAGTTGGAATCCAAATATTAATGGATTTCTAAGCTCAAAATAGGTCTAATAAGAGCTTTTTAATCTTAAACCAAAAGATCACTCAAGTTTTATGGATCAATTTTGAGAAATCCGAATTTGATCAAGACCATGGATGACTTTTATGAAAAATTATGAAACGGATTAAATGATGAAATTAACAGTTAGAATACATGTTATTGGACTAGGAATGAAGATTAGAAGTGGTTTGAGGTGCGAAAAAGGGAGTTTAGTTGAGGAATTCCATATTTCAGCTTAGTTGTGCAACATCAATAAGGTAGTTTAGAGCAATGATTTAGATTCGTATACTTTATCAAATTTCGTGTTTCTTGTTGCTATTGTTAGTTTGTAATGCATACCTTGTCTCTATTAAAGCTCCACACCAAGAGGAGGAATGTGCAAATCAGAATTGAAGCTCAAACTTGCTTGTTTAAACACGTTTTTGCTTAAAGAGCTAAGTGTGGAAGTGAATGATATTAAGGGAAATTTGGTAAATTGACATGATTATATGTTGAATTAAAGGTTTAATTGGTGTTATTAATGACTTAATTGTATATTAGATGGTTGGATTTACAAAAATAGGTTTTATTTTATAAAAGAGCAAAATGGCAATTGGTTTGGTAAGTTGTGTATTATGCTTGAAGCATGATTAAATTATATGGAACAAATTGATATTTGGAGCATGAATTGCTAATTTATTGAACATTTGATAAAATTGTTCTAATTGGTATATGAATATTGGGAAAATGATATTTGTTATGCTTAATTTTATTGATGTTAAAATTGCTTAACCACATGCTTTTACTTGCATTTTAACATCCTAAATTAATTGATTAAACAACAGATTTTATGCCTTGTATGTATGATTATATTGGAAATATTGCATGATGGACCCATTGGATATAGTTGGCATGCCATAGGATAGAGTACTTACCATTATTTGTGATATTGTGAGCATTTAGCTCTTGGTGGACTTGTAACAGCCCGATTTTGGGCCTAGTCGGAATAGTGGTTTCGGGACCACAAATCCGACGAGGGAAAATATGGTTATTATTATATTTTTATGGTCTACAATTTCACGGAAAATTTTCGTAAAAATTTCGTTCGAAAATTTCGACGTTTGGGCACTCAATTTAGTCAAAAGGACTAAATTGTAAATAGTGCAAAAGTTGAGTTCTATATGTAGAAGTATCTAATTGATATGAAATTTTAAATTGGAGGTCTTTATGTGGTAATTAGACCATTAGTTAGTTGATGGACAAAAATAGACATAAGAAATGAGAGAAATAGATTTTTTTAAGTGGGGGCATATTAGTCATTTGGTAATAAAAAAAAATAAAATGGGAAAAAGATGACAAAAATCATCATCTTCCTCATTAGTTGCTGCCGAAATTTGAAGGAAGCCATAGCTAAGGTTTCTTTGCTTTCTCAAGCTCATAGTAAGTGCATCCTAGCCCCGTTTTTAATGTTCTTCGAATTTTTGGAATCCTCGTAACTCGGTTTAGCTTATTCTAGCAATAATTCGTGTTAGGGCTCATATTTGGAAAAATACCCATAGGTGAAATGTGTTTATTTTGCTGTTTTATGGTGGAATATGAAGCTATAAATTATGTTAAACAACTTTTGCTAAGCGATTTTAAGCGAAAACGGGTAAATAGGCATAATCGGTAAAAATAATTATTGTTCATAAGTGTATGTTAGAGTGAGAATTTGATGTTGCCATAGAAGGGAAAAATGTTCAGCATGTCATAAAACCAAAGAATAAGTGATGAAGTTTAATTTCCGAGCTTGGGGACAAAAGTGTAATTATGCAAAAGTTTGGGGGCAAAATTGTAATTTTTTAAAAAGTTGGGTGGTGGATTATTTTAATGAATGTGAACATTAAATGAGTTAAATTTGCTATTATAGATCAAGAAAGATGTGAAGATTATCTCAAACGAGGAAAAGAAAAGATAGTGGAGTGAAGTGCAAAATTACGATATTTTGCACCGAGGTAAGTAAACACGTGACTTGATGTATTATTTTGACATTAATTGATATATGTTGAGATTTATTTGGAATTAAAATAAATGTTTGGCCATATCCTAAAAATGTTGTTAAATCGGGAAAGGTGGTAAAGGGTTGCAATATATGATTTATGGGTTGAACACTCGGAATAAGCCGAAGTATATTGTACATAAAGGGGTTGCTGTGTGCTGATTCCCCGATTCATTGGTGGTGCTATGTGCGATATCCACCGTATCTTTGAAATGTGAAAGGGGGTTGCTATGTGCTGATTCCCCCAAGGGGTTGCTAAGTGCTGATTCCCCAGTTCATTGGTGGTGCTAAGTGCGATATCCACCGTATCTCTGAAATAAAAAGGGGGTTGCTATGTGCTGATTCCCCCAAGGGGTTGCTAAGTGCTGATTCCCCGATTAAGTGGTGGTGCTAAGTGCGAGATCCACTAATAACGGTTAACATTCCGAGTGCTCAACGAAAAAGTGTGGAAGGTGAATATTGCCATATGGTGGAAATTTTTATGGGGCAAATATTGAGTTGGATACTAAATCGATCCATGTATGAGATGGGAGAAAATATCAAAAACGAAAAAAAAGAACGATTTAGTTATAAACTGTGTTGAACAACAGCAGATGGGTAACTTTGAAAAAATCACCATAAATGGTGGAAAATGAATGGGAAGCTGAATAATATATGAAATTGAAGCTGAATGTGTCTATTTTCATATGAAATAAATAGAATAAGCAAAAGAGTTGTATTTTTGGAGATATCTGAATTTTACTGAAACAGGGCTGGATTGATTTCGGGATCCCCTGTTCTAACTTTGGAAAATCACCAAAAATTGTACAAAAATAATTATGGTGTGAAATTTATATTCCTGGATTCCTTATTGACTCTATTTTTAATAGAAACAAGCGAAACCATTTTTAAAATTTTGTACAGAGAGTTAAGTGAATTTTTTTGAGGAAGGGTTAGAACCGTTGGGCAGTGAAACAGGGGAAGTTTTAATGAATAAACTGTACTAATTGGCTGGGTAAAAAATTCTGAAATTTTTATGGTGAAATGGTATATGAGTCTAGTTTCAGGGAAAATTTACGAAACTCAATTTGGAGCCCTGTAGCTCCGGATAAAAAATAAATTAGCGACTATGACGCAGAAAAACAGTTTGCTGGAAATTGCCTAAACAATGAAGTTATTCATGAATAAGTTTATATTTTGGTGTAGTTATGTGAGTAATTACTTATTTATCATGTGTTTACTTACTAAGCTATATGCTTACTCGATTTTATTTTTTCCCTTGATTATAGTGACTTCCGACAACTCGGAAATTTGGAACGAAGTCAGACAATCATCCACACTATCCTTCACACTTGGGGTATTTTGCTACTATCGTTCCGGAAAATTATGGCATGTATAGACGACCTATGAAATATGGAATCATCATGTAAATATATGTTATGGTTTGATTTAAAATGTGGTGTTCATTAATAGTTAAATTGTGAGTATTATTATAAATGAGTTTGGTTGATATATATATATTGGATTGTGATTTAAATTTGTAGGAGGTTTAAGCAAAATTAAGCAGAAATGCTGTCGAAATTTTTTTAAAAAAACTTAGTAATACCTCATACTCTGTTCCGAGCCGGAATACGAGTAAGGGGTGTTACATTTTAGTGGTATCAGAGCTACGGTTTAGTCGGTTCTCGGACCAATAAAATATGTGTGAAAGTCAGTCTATACATGCCATCAATATATTGTGATAGTGTGATGATTTCTGACAATTTAAAATTTTGTTTTATATAGTAAATGGATCCTAATCGAAGTATGGCAGATGATGTTGAAAGTAACATGCCGGTTCCCGCACAAGGGACCGCGCATGAAGAGAGTAGACATGAGACACATGGACAGGATGAGGCTCGAGAAGCCTTCCTCCGAATGATGAGTGATTGGTATACAGAATATGTCCGTGTAAATCCGAATGTTCCACCTCCTCCACCCCCTCCTATTCCTCCGCCGGTCCCCGTAGCTCCACGAAGTGCTGAATTGGTGAGATCAAGTAAACCACCCGTTGATAGAATTCGAAAGCATGGGGCTGAAGATTTCAGGGCCAATGTTGATGATGATCCGGAAAAAGCCGAGTTTTGGCTTGAAAATACTATCCAGGTATTTGATGAATTATCTTGTACTCCTGAGGAATGTTTGAAATGTGTTGTGTCTTTATTGAAGGATTCGGCACACCGTTGGTGGAAAACATTAATAACGGTGGTTCCAAAAGAAAGAGTTACTTGGGACTTCTTTCAGGAAGAATTCAGAAAGAAATATGTAAGCCAACGGTTTATTGATCAGAAGCGCAAAGAGTTTCTCGGATTGAAACAGGGCCGAATGTCAGTAGCAGAATATGAACGGGAGTTTGTCCGGCTTAGTAAATATGCCCAGGAATGTGTGCCTACGGAGGCTATTATGTGTAAAAGATTTGAAGAGGGGCTAAATGAAGACATCAGATTACATGTTGGAATTTTAGAGTTAAAAGAATTTGTGGTATTAGTTGATCGTGCTTGCAAAGCTGAAGAGCTGAGTAGAGAAAAGAGAAGGGCAGAGATGGAAGCTCGAGATGTAAGGAAGAGGTCAATGGGCAGAACATTTCAATCTCACCCGAAGAAGTTTAAAGGGATGGATCCACGACCAACCGGTTCAGTTGGGTATTCACGCAGAGACCGAGGGAGGTCATATTCCGGAACTACAACTCGAGCTACCTCAGTGGCAAGTGTGGGTAATGTAGGAAACACCAGACCTGAATGTCAACAGTGTGGCAGGCGACATACTGGTGAGTGTTGGGGATTTAAACGAGCTTGTTTCAGATGTGGTTCCCAAGAGTATTATGTAAAAGACTGCCCTAAGAGAATAGAAGAAGAAAGATTACAAAGAGCTGGATCGGGTGATGTTGTCAGTAGAGGCAGACCACCGAGAAATGTGGGAAGCAAAGCCAGTGGTAAGAGTGTGATAAAAGATGCAGCTGGAGGATCAGAAACTAGAGCGCCTGCCAGGACTTATGCTATACGCGCTCGAGAGGATGCCTCATCTCCCGATGTGATTACTGGTACATTTTCTCTTCATGATATTGATGTTATTGCTTTGATTGATCCCGGCTCTACTCATTCATATATATGCATGAATTTGGTGTCTAGTAAGAAATTGCCTGTTGAAAACACTGAATTTGTAATTAAAGTATCAAATCCTTTAGGCAAATATGTCTTAGTCGATAAGGTTTGCAAGAATTGTCCCCTGATGAGTCAAGGTCACTGTTTCCCGGCTAATTTGATGTTGTTACCATTTGATGAGTTTGATGTTATTTTGGGGATGGATTGGTTGATATTGCATGATGCCAAGGTAAATTGTAGACAGAAAATTCTTGAATTAAATTGTGAAAACGGTGAAATTCTCCGGGTTGAAACAAAGGAGCCGAATAAGTTGCCTATGGTGATTTCGCACATGTCTGCTCAGAAATACTTGAGAAAGGGATGTGAAGTTTATCTTGCTTATGTGCTGAACACGGATATTACTGGGTCGAAGCTTGAATCAGTGCCGGTAGTTTGTGAATTTCCAGATGTATTTCCAGAGGAATTGCCTGGGTTACCTCCGATTAGAGAAGTTGAGTTTTCTATTGATCTGTTACCTGGTACTGCACCGATTTCTATTGCACCGTATCGAATGGCTCCGACTGAGTTGAAGGAATTAAAAGCTCAGTTACAAGAGTTGACAGATAAAGGATTTGTGAGACCGAGTTTTTCTCCTTGGGGTGCTCCTGTGTTATTTGTGAAAAAAAAGGACGGCTCTATGAGACTTTGTATTGACTATCGTCAGCTCAACAAGGTGACTATAAAGAACAAGTATCCTTTGCCGAGAATTGATGATTTATTTGATCAATTAAAAGGGGCAACAGTGTTTTCTAAGATTGATTTGAGGTCTGGTTACTATCAGTTAAGAGTTAAAGAGTCTGATGTGCCGAAAACCGCCTTTAGAACAAGGTATGGACACTATGAATTTCTGGTAATGTCTTTTGGGTTAACAAATGCTCCAGCTATTTTTATGGACTTGATGAACAGAATTTTTCGGCCGTACTTGGATAAGTTCGTGGTGGTGTTCATAGATGATATTTTAATCTATTCTCGGGATGAATCTGAGCATGCAGAACATTTAAGAACTGTGTTGCAGATTCTGAGAGAAAAGAAATTGTATGCTAAATTCAGCAAAAGTGAGTTTTGGCTTCGTGAGGTTGGATTCTTGGGACATATAGTTTCAAGTGAAGGTATTCGGGTTGATCCAAGCAAAATTTCAGCAATTGTTGATTGGGAGCCACCAAAGAATGTGACAGAAGTTAGAAGCTTTCTGGGCTTAGCTGGGTATTACAGACGCTTTGTCAAGGGATTTTCGATGATTGCTTCTCCTATGACTAAGTTACTGCAGAAGAATGTCAAGTTTGAATGGACCAATAAATGTCAACAGAGTTTTGAAAAGTTGAAGGCATTATTGACTGAGGCGCCAGTGTTGGTGCAACCTGAGTCCGGGAAGGAGTTTGTAATTTACAGTGATGCATCGTTGAATGGTCTTGGGTGTGTGTTAATGCAAGAGGGCAAAGTAATAGCTTATGCTTCGAGACAATTGAAACCGCATGAGAAGAATTATCCGACGCATGATTTAGAATTGGCTGCCATTGTTTTTGCTTTAAAAATTTGGCGTCATTATTTGTATGGTGAAAAGTGCCGAATCTTCACTGATCATAAGAGTTTGAAGTATTTGATGAGCCAAAAAGATTTGAATTTGCGGCAATGAAGATGGCTCGAGCTAATCAAAGACTATGAGCTAGTGATTGATTATCACCCCGGGAAAGCTAATGTGGTTGCTGATGCCTTGAGCAGAAAATCTTTATTTGCTTTGAGAGCTATGGGTACGATGTTAACTTTATCTGATGATGGCTCAATGTTGGTTGAATTGAGAGCTAGACCATTATTTCTTCAGCAAATTCGGGAATCTCAAAAGAATGACAGTAAATTGCAAGCCAAGAGAGCTCAGTGTGAAGCAGGTGTTGACTCAGATTTTCAAATTGGTTCAGATGATTGCTTGATGTTCCGGGATAGAGTATGTGTACCAAGAAATGATGAGTTAATTCAGACCATTTATGTGAGGCACATAGTGGTGACTTGTCAGTTCATCCGGGTAGTGTGAAAATGTATAATGATTTGAAGAAGTTGTATTGGTGGCCAGGCATGAAAAAGGATATCTCGGAATTTGTATCAAAGTGTTTAATCTGTCAACAAGTGAAGGCTGAGCATCAAGTACCATCGGGTTTACTTCAACCGATAACGATTCCAGAGTGGAAGTGGGATAGTATTACGATGGATTTTGTGACAGGATTGCCTTTAACTCCAAAGAAGAAAGATGCTATTTGGGTAATTGTTGATAGATTGACAAAGTCGACTCATTTTATTCCGATACGCATTGATTACTCACTTGACAGGTTGGCAGAATTATATGTTGCTGAAATAGTGAGATTACATGGGGTGCCTAAATCTATTATATCGGATAGAGATCCGAGATTTACTTCGAGGTTTTGGATAAAGTTGCAGGAAGCCTTGGGTACAAAATTGAATTTCAGTACTGCGTTTCATCCGCAAACTGACGGGCAATCGGAAAGAGTGATTCAAATTCTTGAAGATATGCTCCGGTGTTGTATTTTAGAATTGAAAGGCAGTTGGGAGAAATATCTACCATTGGTTGAATTTGCTTATAACAATAGCTATCAGTCAAGTATACGAATGGCACCGTATGAAGCATTATATGGGCGTAAGTGTAGAACTCCTTTATATTGGACTGAGCTCGGTGAGAACCGGATTCATGGAGTCGACTTGGTGAAAGAAACTGAAGAAAAGGTGAAAATAATTCGTGACTGTTTAAAGGCTGCCTCAGATCGGCAAAGTCGTATGCGGATTTAAAGAGAAAAGAAATTGAGTTTCAAGTAGGTGATAAGGTGTTCTTGAAGGTGTCTCCATGGAAGAAGATTCTGAGATTTGGTCGTAAAGGCAAACTAAGTCCACGATTTATTGGACCATATGAAGTTACGAGAGAGTGGCCTGTAGCATATCGGTTAGTTAACGGAGTTGGAAAGATACATAATGTTTCATGTGTCGATGTTGGACGTTACGTTCGTCTTCACATATAGTTTCCCACAGAGATTGAGGTCAGACCAGATATGACTTATGAGGAAGAACCAATAAAGATTTGGCTCGGGAAGTCAAGCAGTTAAGGAATAAAAGTGTATCCTTAGTAAAAGTACTGTGGCAAAAACATGGGATGGAGGAAGCTACGTGGGAACCGGAGGAAATTATGAGGAAACAGTACCCAAATCTCTTTTCCGGTAAGATTTTCGGGGACGAAAATCCTTAAGGGGGGAGAGTTGTAACAGCCCGATTTTGGGCCTAGTCGGAATAGTGGTTTCGGGACCACAAATCCGACGAGGGAAAATATGGTTATTATATATTTTTATGGTCTACAATTTCACGGAAAATTTTCGTAAAAATTTCGTTCGAAAATATCGATGTTTGGGCACTCAATTTAGTCAAAAGGACTAAATTATAAATAGTGCAAAAGTTGAGTTCTATATGTAGAAGTATCTAATTGATATGAAATTTTAAATTGGAGGTCTTTATGTGGTAATTAGACCATTAGTTAGTTGATGGACAAAAATAGACATAAGAAATGAGAGAAATAGATTTTTTTTAAGTGGGGGCATATTAGTCATTTGGTAATAAAAAAATAAAATGGGAAAAAGATGACAAAAATCATCATCTTCCTCATTAGTTGCTGCCGAAATTGAAGGAAGCCATAGCTAAGGTTTCTTTGCTTTCTCAAGCTCATAGTAAGTGCATCCTAGCCCCGTTTTTAATGTTCTTCGAATTTTTGGAATCCTCGTAACTCGGTTTAGCTTATTCTAGCAATAATTCGTGTTAGGGCTCATATTTGGAAAAATACCCATAGGTGAAATGTGTTTATTTTGCTGTTTTATGGTGGAATATGAAGCTATAAATTATGTTAAACAACTTTTGCTAAGCGATTTTAAGCGAAAACGGGTAAATAGGCATAATCGGTAAAAATAATTATTGTTCATAAGTGTATGTTAGAGTGAGAATTTGATGTTGCCATAGAAGGAAAAATGTTCAGCATGTCATAAAACCAAAGAATAAGTGATGAAGTTTAATTTCCGAGCTTGGGGACAAAAGTGTAATTATGCAAAAGTTTGGGGGCAAAATTGTAATTTTTTAAAAAGTTGGGTGGTGGATTATTTTAATGAATGTGAACATTAATGAGTTAAATTTGCTATTATAGATCAAGAAAGATGTGAAGATTATCTCAAACGAGGAAAAGAAAAGATAGTGGAGTGAAGTGCAAAATTACGATATTTTGCACCGAGGTAAGTAAACACGTGACTTGATGTATTATTTTGACATTAATTGATATATGTTGAGATTTATTTGGAATTAAAATAAATGTTTGGCCATATCTAAAAATGTTGTTAAATCGGGAAAGGTGGTAAAGGGTTGCAATATATGATTTATGGGTTGAACACTCGGAATAAGCGAAGTATTTGTACATAAAGGGGTTGCTGTGTGCTGATTCCCCGATTCATTGGTGGTGCTATGTCGATATCCACCGTATCTTTGAAATGTGAAAGGGGGTTGCTATGTGCTGATTCCCCCAAGGGGTTGCTAAGTGCTGATTCCCAGTTCATTGGTGGTGCTAAGTGCGATATCCACCGTATCTCTGAAATAAAAGGGGGTGTATGTGCTGATTCCCCAGGGGTTGCTAAGTGCTGATTCCCCGATTAAGTGGTGGTGCTAAGTGCGAGATCCATAATAACGGTAACATTCCAAGTCCTCAACGAAAAAGTTGGAAGGTGAATATTGCCATATGGTGGAAATTTTTATGGGCAAATATGAGTTGGATATAAATCGATCCATGTATAGAGGGAGAAAATATAAAAACGAAAAAAAGAAGATTTAGTTATAAACTGTGTTGAACAACAGCAGATGGGTAATTGAAAAATACCATAAATGTGGAAAATGAATGGAAGCTGAATAATATATAAATTAGCGAATGTGTCATTTCAATGAAATAAATAGAATAGCAAAGAGTTGTATTTTGGAGATATCTGAATTTTACTGAAACAGGGCTGGATTGATTTCGGGATCCCTGTTCTAACTTGGAAAATCACCAAAAATTGTAAAAAATATTATGGTGTGAAATTTATATCCTGGATTCCTTATGACTTATTTTTATAGAAACAAGCAAACATTTTTAAATTTTTACATAGAGTTAGTGAATTTTTTGAGGAAGGGTCGAACCATTTGGGCAGTGAAACAGGGAAGTTTTAATGAATAAACGTATAATTGGCTGGGTAAAAATTCTGAAATTTTTATTTTTATGGTTAGTT